>NC_056746.1:978087698-978197698 GCF_019279795.1 Protopterus annectens | reverse complement strand
GCAGTTGTCTTTGAATTAACTCTGTTGTGAGACAACATAGCTTACAATACAAGTGTGTGGATGCTGTGCGTTACTGTGTATTTTGATTTGAACAGTAATGACAAAGGCCTCTGTCAGTGACTGGTGGGTTAACTTTTCCAGTCAGCTGTAGCAGCAGAATGTAGGTTGCTGTTTAACAAAACTGCTGTTTCTGTTTTCTTTCCCATTTAACAGTATGAGTTCATTTGTAGCCATTAATGTATGGTTCTTACATTTCTTATAGTATGAGAATGTGCAGTCGTCTTAGATGATGTTAGATTATCATTTAAATAATTCCATAACAAATCTTCATTGATGTCAAACATTATTCAGAATTTTTCAATCTCAAATTTCCCGAAAAAATTATTAGTGATGAATTGTTTTCAGTCTGCTCATGTCATAAGGTTTCATAGCATTTCTAAAGCAAAAAGGGCATTAAACACTTAATTGCACCTCACCTCACAACCATTAAAAGTCAGGCTTAAATAGTTAAACATACATTCAAGAATGCTGTAAAAGCTATGAAATCCACTGGCCACTGTAACTCTAGACAGATCATTTTCATTCTGCTTTTAAGTCACATCATTGTTTTTTTTTTAACACAAATGTCTCTTCTAGACTGGAATCATAGCTCTCAATGCCTTTTCTCTAAAAAAAGGCAAATACAAAAATAATTGGGGCAAAGGTCCAAATTCCGGGATACTTTTAAGATCTTGACATCACTCACTTGGTAAGATGTCAGTATAATAGTTCATATTAACATAAATTTTATAAATAGCAAGAACTTTGTAACTACGATATCTGAAATTATTTAATGATTTTTAGCCTTTCCTTTCATATTATAGAAAGACACATTTATGAGGGACAGGGAAAAATCTTGAAGCGAAATCAGGGATGGCCCTTCAAAGTTATGGACATTTGGAAGGAAAGAGTGGAAATAGTAATGCCAGGTATGCATACAATTCAGCAGAACATACAGTCTCAACATATCAGCAAGATATAACATTGAGATCTTTTACAAAATGACACCAAATGTTGTCCAAATACTGTGCACTTGCCAGGGACAAGCCTCTGATGGTAACCATTTGAAACGGAAGCCGCTAGAGTAAGTCACAAAACAAGGAGAATGAATGGTCAACAAAATAGACTTCCATGTATGTCAGAGATGGCCTTTACTTGGGATATTCCCTTTCCTCTGAGGTATGGCAATCACATATTTAGTATATTATAAGTTCCTGAAGTGTGGGGGAGGGGTCTACCCCCACACTGGGGGTGCAGGGGGCCTTTCCACCTGCATAAAATAAGTTTAAAGGAGAAGAGCGATTCTCTGAGTCATTCACAGTTGATTTTGTGAAATATAATCACATACACACACACACACACACAGCTATGTGCCCTAGCATCACTGTGGGATTTTGTAATACCTATCCCTGTGCATGCTTTCTTTCATGCATGTTTAGCACAGTCTACCTTCAGTAATGAAGCCAAGCCTCCCCAGTGATACTACTACATGTAGTACACCTGCTCATACTAAATGTTAGTACTTCAGCATTCAGTTTATCTCTCTTCCCCTCAGGATGGACAAGCAGGGCTTTAATACATATAGGAACTGAACATTTCTATTAAATAACTTTTGAGACATGTACTAGCAGAAAAATGTTAATGAAGCTGAAAGAAGTAATATATCTCATTGGAAGGATTATGTTTATCAACATTTAAGTATATGAACAGTTAAAAAGAAAATTATTGTTACAGTTTAGAATGAGTGAGATAGAAGAAATGAGCTAAAAATATGTTTTCTAAGCTTATGTCTGGATTTGCATGATAGTAAAAAAAATATGGATAACAGAAAAGTATGAACTGGGGGGATGTGAAACTTACATAACTTTAAAAACAGAAAATAACAAGTTGCAGCATATCCCTAATATGATAATATTAGATGGGGAAAAGACGACTGTTAAGTACTGGGGGAAGACAACATATTTTTTTCTTGTGAGTATGAATCACATTTAATCCAGGCTTGTACAAAAATAAGGTGTGGACAATATGGGGAGTTTGGGCATTACAGAAAAGACTGTAAACTATGTTGTTGGCAATGTGGAAGTGAGAAACATTTTTGCTTGATTGTCCACTAATTAATGAAGAAAGGGAAAGTGAGGGAAACTGGGGGGGGGGGGGGTCATATGTAAGAAAGGATGGAAGAGAATGATGTGTTAAACATTGTAGTGTTTCCCACTGAAAGTAGAGTAGTTTGAAGCTGTAACATAGTCCAGATTTCAGGCCTGCTGCTTCTGAAACTGTTTGTAGTGGTTTGTTTGTTCTGAGCACGTTTTCCAGGTCATCTTGGATTGGAAGGGGCCTATGTGCACTTTTGTGAGAGAATTGTGTTTGATTGGCATCTGACTGGCAAAGGGAGGCAGGTTTAGGGCTTGGAATAAGCATCCTCATTGGTTCTTTTAAATTTTGTTAGAGTTTTTTTCAAGTTTTAGCTTCTGGTATTTAGGCCCTGCATCTGAGCAGGTTTCTGATTGTTTGCACATCGTGCAGCACTGCACACTGTTGAGCAATTATGTGCCAAAGCCGGACAGTTAAATTCAACAAATTTTCCCTTAAAACCCAGGCAGAAATATCCACTCTCCAAGTTCCTCCACGATCATTTCTGAAAACCCACCCCTAGTGACAACAGTCTTCAATCTAGCATTATGGACAGTTGGACTACCCTTGTTTCTCCTGCCAACCTTGTTGAGGTCTATTGAGGCAGTGTAGCAATTGCCTCATGTACACAGCCAACCCTCTACTACTAACACAGTGTAGTAGAGAGTGCGAGAGATGCATTTACACCAAGAATATAGAATCCGTGCTCTCTCTCACTCAAAACAATAACACGGAGAAGGTCGTCAACTCACCCACCACTACATATACACATAATACCACTACTCATGCACATACCACTACTCATACACATAGTACTCATCAAACAAGTAAATCCACATATGCGGAGGTTCTCTGAAAAAAAAGTACCAAAACACCAGAGACCTCCAAAACAAGTCTGCCGCAGCTAACACAGTCTCCACAAAACCCATAACACGTAGCAACACCAATGTCTCACCCACCAAGCTCGTAAGGCGTAACACTCAAAAAACAAGTTTTCTTTTTATTGGAGACTCAGTAGTGAGACACACGGATGTCCCACTCACCAGGCTGGACAAAGAGAAAGTCACAGTCAGCTGCCTACCCGGTGCCAGGATTCGCCAAATCATGCATGCACTCGGGTCTCTCAGCAACAAGTACCGTTATGACTCTGTCATAGTTCATGTTGGTATGAATGACCTGAGACTCATCTCATTGGACTCTGAGTAGGTGTCCCAGGCAAGTATGTCCTTAGCCTTGAGCAGCATACTACCCTCACCTAGAATGATGCCACAGTGTAAACAAAAAAATGATTGATTTCAATAATTGGCTTAGTTTTTGGTGTCATTCCAAGGATCCATTTCCTGTCTGCCTGGGAAGCCATGGTTGACAAACCTAGCTGCTTTGCCAGAGACAGTTTGCACCTGGCACCCTTAGGCTTTCAGCTGCTGGCAAAGGTTCTTGCCTCCCCTATAGTGCCTTTTTTAGGCAAGGTTTCAAAAACATTACTGACATGAAATTAACCAATCAGAACAAAATAAGGGTCATGCTGCTAAATGCTAGGAGCTTAAACTAAAAACTGCACTCCCTGGAAGTACTTCTATCACTAGAAGATGTAGATGTGTGTGCAGTCACAGAAACCTGGTTTAAGGCCTCAGAGAGTACCCCAGCCCTGCAAGGCGACAATGCCTTCCACACTTTTAGACTGCAAAAGGAACATGTGAAAACCAAAGGAGGTGGTGTTTCAATCTACATTAGAGATAAATTCACCTCACATCATCTAGTTAGACTGGTCAACTCCATTGAGTTACTCCAGATCCAGTTTATGGTGGGTAAGACCCCCATTCAAGTCCTAGCCAGTTATAGATCCCCATCCATGGGTCATGACACCCATGAAGCCTACTTAACCATACTGAAGACAATCCAAATTTTACCAAACACACTGGTTATGGGGGATTTCAATTATCTCCACCATCAACTGGGAAACCTACTCTAGCCCAAACTCGCTAGCACAAAAGTTCCTTGACTTTGTGAATTCAAATGCCCTGGAGCAAATTGTCCATACCCTGACAAGAGGTACAAACTTTCTAGATATGGTCCTCACCAACATGTCAAACAGGTGCACTGCTGCAACTGTTGAACCCACATTAGTTAAAACTGACCACAAATCAGTCACCTTCGAACTGACACAAACACCAGAACTCACAAAGGGTGAAATCAGACAAAAACACTTCACCAAGGCAAAGTATGCCCTCCTAGGTGAAGGTATAAATGCATTCCAATCCCCACTCCAAGTGGTAACTATGCTGACGCTTGCACTAAAGCCCTGTACAATTACTTGCATAAGTGCATAAACTCGGCTGTACCAGATAGAATCAAAGCCAGAGCCCCAAATAAAATCAAGCTGCCATGGTGGACTTCCAGCATCAACAAACTCTACAATAAATGCAAAACGTTGCTGTCCAAGAAAACAAAAACAAGGACCCAACAATGGAAAAGCACCCTCCTCAGCTTTAACAGGCAAATAAGAAAACTTGTCAAATGTCCAAGAGCTCCTTTGAAAGAAACCTGGCAAGTACTGCCAAGGATAACCATAAGGCCTTTTACAGCTATGTATGTAACCTAAAGCATAGGACCCAAGCATGTGCAGAACTGGTGACCAACAGTATCACACACACTGGCCCTGCAGAGATAGCGAACCTGCTAGCGGATAGGTTTACTGAAAATTTCACTCCCTTATCCCCTCCTAACTTACAACAAGCCCTCCCCCAAACATCCCCACAACTTACACATCTGAAGAGCAGGTCCTCAAAGCCCTGTCCAAGGCAAAGAACATGGCCTGTATGGGACCAGATGACATCCCAGGCTGTCTTCTAAACAGGCTAAAACATAAACTAGCATTACCACTAAGTACCCTTTTCAATCATAGCATAAACACAGGGTGTGTTCCTGTGGGCTGGAGAACAGCTACAGTTATTCCCCTCCACAAAGGTGGCCTAGCAACAGACCCAGGGAATTACAGACCCATAAGCTTGATCAGCCTCATCTGTAAGGCCATGGTACGTATCATTATGGACCTCATAAATAAAGACATAGGTGACCCTACCCAATCTGGCTTTGTGAAGGTCAGATCCTGCCTGTTAAATCTGGTGGATTTCTTAGAAAGTGTGAGCAAGGCCACTGATGAGGGCAAATCTATGCACACAGCATACCTCGGCTTGGCAATGGCTTTTGGCACAATCCCACATTCAGGCATTACCGATAAACTTAGCAAAATGAATGTAAATCCCTTCATTTTAAGATGGGTTGCCAACTGGCTCACAAACAGGACATACACTATCAAAGTGGGTGACTCCACATCAACCAGCAGACCTGTTACCAGTGGGGTTCCACAGGGCTCAGTGCTGGGCCCCCTACTGTTTGGTATATACTTCTCAGAAGTTCAGGTCAAAACTAAAGGGTTATGGCTGACCAAGTTTGCAGACGACTGCAAGCTAGGTGCAATCATTGAATCCCCAAATTATGTCAGTATACTTCAGGATGCTCTCATATAGACCAACGGCTGGTGGCGTAGTCAGAATATCAAACTTGAATGCAAAGAAATACAACATCATTCTCTTCAGCACAAACAACGTCCCTTCACACTACCAAATCAATAACAATACCCTAAGTACCCATGAAGTGGTAAGGGACCTGGGATCACAAGTTGACCGCGACCTTAACTTTGGCCACCACATGTCTACCATTGTAAGGAAAGCATTCCATGTAGCTCACTTGATTAGTAAAGGCATCACCTTGAGAGCAAAAGAAGTTATAACTCCCTATGCTCGGCAATTATCCAGCTCATAATTGAGTATAACGCCCCATTTGTTATGTACAGTACTAAGCATCTACAGCAACTAGAGAGACCTCAGAGATTTCTAACAAAGAAGATCAAGGGCCTCCAGTATGTGCCTTACATGGAACAACTAAAATCATTGTCATTATGCTCCATATCATATAGACATTTTTAGGGGAGACTTATGCCTGGCCTACATAGCAACCCAAAACCCAAACTTAATGAACTTATTGCATATCCATAAATCAAATGGGTCTAGGGCTACCCATTCCAGGGACTTCAATATGGCCTGCAACTTAAATAGGACATGCTGGAGGGACAGATTTATCTCCCAGTGACTGCCATGTCTTTGGAACAGGCTACCAATTCATGTGTAACAGAGCACCTTTATGACACTGTTCAAGAGGAACCTGGAGGAGTGGATGGGACAATGTAAATTATTACCAGGGATAGAACCCACATCCCTCCTAGACATGGGCAGTCATCATTAAATACAATCTTGGGTACTGACTAGTACCTCTATGGTATTACTTTGGGTTGAAACAGATAGGCTTAAAATGACCTCCGGGTCGATAGCCTAGTAATCTCCTATGAAAGGATGGTGGTGAGGATTGAGGGTGAGGAAATACAAGTGAAAATATAGAAAGCATGTACTAGATGAAGTCCAGAAACTAATAAATGAAAAAGAATTACTTATAGAGATGGAAAACAGGTTTGCGATATTGGAAACTAAGGAAGAAGGAAAGTAGATTCTGAGTTTTGAATCAGAAAAAAAGGTGGAAGGCTCCACTGGGGAAGGATAAGGAGGAGAAAAAGAAGGCATAAAGATAAAATTAAACGCAAAAAAGGAAAAGATTAATATTAAGTATATCATCCCTGAATGTGAATAGCATAAAAACTGATGTAAGAAGAATGATGACATTTGAAAAAAATAGTTCCAAAGTTAATTTTTGTTGATATAAGCTGTACAGTTATAAGGATAATTTGACATGACAGGGAAAAAAATGGTGGTGGTGGCTATAGGGAGTGATAAGTTCACAAATTGCAGAATTATTAATAATTAAGAGATTAAAATATTAATAGCAGTGGTGGTAAAGAGAGTTTTAGTGTACAATGTAAGAAAGGGGCAGACGGTGTTAAGAATAGTAGTAGTATATGTGTATACAAACGTTAATGTAAGAAACAAAATGGGGGCTATTCAAAGTTATGTGATAGTAAATATATCTATTATGGTGGTGGGAGACTAATTTATAAAAACCAGAATGGAAGCATAGCGCAAGATGTGAAATGATGAGAGTGGTAATAAATAATGGTAATTTAAGAATAGGTAAATGGAGAGAATATACTGATAATAGAGATCACTTAAAACAGAGATTGATTATATATTGTTATATTATATGATAGAAATAAAATAAGGAATTAGAGAAGCAAAGTTTTCAGATCATAGGACTATGTGTGCAATAATTGAGAGAATGAGAATATAATAAAAGAAGGTAAAAGGTTAGAAAGACTGACAGGAACATGTGCAGGAATGGAATGTCTTAAATAGAAAGAAGACAATTATAGGAAGATCATATGGCTATTATGGAAGTCTGTCAAAGTGATGAATGGTGTACAAAGAAAAGTTTTAAAAAAATACTTAAGTAGAGACATGGAGCAATATAAGAAGGAAAATATTACATATAATAAGCAAAATGAAATGTGTGAAAGAATAGTGGAGAAAGCTAATGGAAGACTTGCAGAAGAAGAAAAGAAATTATATAAATATAATAAAGCTGAAAGAATGATATTTAGTCAGAAAAATTGTATGAAAGTATGAAAAGAAGTTTCACAAGTATAGGTAAGATACTGAAATATAATTAGATAAAATGAGTGTAATGAAGGATGAAAAGAACAGTTATAATATAATCAAGATGAGATTATTTATATAGTTGAAAGCTATGTACAGAATATTATGAGAAAAATGTAAGAGAGGTTGTATGGAAAGTAAGGAAGATGAATAGCAGGTAATAGAAGAAATAGAAAAAAAAAGAATTGAGAGGAATGAGGTAGAGGATGCTATAAAGAAAGGTAAAGAAGAATCAGTACCAGGTCTGCATGGATTAGCATATTGTTTTTATAAAGAAATGTCAAATAAAAGGGTGTTTTTCTGGAAATATTCAATGAATGGATGGAATAAGGTATAAAAGAGGAAGAGATGTGAACTGGGGTTATAAAATTTAAATGAAGAAAAGAGGAAAGGGAAGAAATTAAAACTGAATATCAGTTACATTGGGAAATACTAGCTATAAAATATTTATGAACATTATTCAGGAAAGAATGATGAATTGTATGAAATATGAGCTGGGCAAAGGGGTTAAAAGGAAAATAAATGAAATGCTGATGATTGTTAAAGAAGTGGTTGGGAGAATAGATAAGAGAGAAGAAAAAGGAAAAGTAGCAAAAATGTCATGTGGCTGAGGTATGTGACAGTGTTCATCATGAAGAAATGAACAATTTCACAGAATATGAGAAAATTTAAGAAGGATAATGGAGGAATGTATAAACGTGTGTGTGTGTGTGTGTGTGTGTGTGTGTGTGTGTCTTTGATAGTGAATGGATGGGTAGGAAAAATGATAAGACAAGGAAGAGGGGTAAAACAGGGTTGTCCATTGAGCACATAGTTGTTTGCGATGGTAATGCATGCAGTTATACAAACATGGAAATCAGGGCTAGATGATGGTAGATGGGAAGTTAAGGAAAGGATAAAAGTACCACTAATGTTAACCTTTGCAGATGATTTGGTTTTAGTAGTTGGGAACAAACATTGGATGAAAGAGAGAATTTTTGGTGCAGAACAAATTTTGGGTGCAGTAGGATTATAGTTAAATAAGTAAAATGGTAAGGGGTTCTGAGAAAATGTAAGAATTGCAGGAATGTTTTACCAGAAGTGAAATTGATGTTCTAGATGTTTAGTTTGGAAGGGAACAAACAGTAATATTACAGTTGAGGAAAGAGATGTGGATGGGTGGAGATAAGAAAAAGAAAAGAGAAACAAAATGTTTAAAAGAGAATGGATATAAAAGTAAGCAAAAGACACAAATTGATATAAATGAAGTAGAAATGGAAAGTAAAGAATGACATGAAAGAACAATAAAGTGAACTATGTATGCATGTATGTACTTATTTATTTATTTTACATTCATTTACCAGGAAAGTCCAACTGGGCAGGTACCTGTTTTCGGCAGAGGCCCAGGGAGAAAAGCTCCACAAACAGGAAAAATATACAATAATGTACATAGATGTAGTCATAATATGTTTCAAGAATTATACAATACATGAAAGACATAATTTGAGTGGCTTAGAAGCAGTAGAGAAGATCATAACTATGTTAATAGGTTAACGTTATAAGTTAATTTGACTATAATAGACAAAGAGACACAATATAGTCATAATTATAATAATATTAATAGGTCCACATTATATGTCATATCTTGCAGTTAATGTTCACAAGTTATACCAGTGATGATTTGTTTATGTAGACAGAGACATTTGCAAGTAGTGACATACCAAGCTATAGGTTGTTTTATGTAGGAAAAGGGATTAGTAGTTCTATGGTGGTTAGCAGTAGGGATTAATTAAGGGTTAGCTATTTGCAGCATTTTGGTAGTTAAGTGAAAGTTATAATAGGGTAATATAGAGACTGGTTTGGTGTATTGTTTGATGCTAGGTAAGAGGGGGTGATGTTGTAAATACTTTAAAGTTATCCTGGAGTATTACATGTGCAGAGCCATGTGTCTGATAAGTGACTTTTGAGTAGCTTTTTAAAGTGAGCTGTGTTTGTTGTGGATCTAATAGTGGAAGTGTGTTCCATATTTTTGCTATTTGACTGTAATAAAGAGAGTCTCCTACTGTATTTGTAGCCTTGGAGACTTTTAGTAAGGGTTTATTGGTGGATCGTCATGTTCATTTGCTGGAGTAAGTAAAGTACTATTATGCTCTGGATAACTGGTATTTTTTTCAGGCTGATAGAGTATTTTTTAAGCCATTGTCAATTGAGTATAAGATAGTAGCTGAGGTAATTCTAACCAGGAGAGTACTTTTTGAATGAGACAATGGTGTGAGCTATGTGCTGAGTCTGTGTCTTGTTGTTTCTCTATTCTGTGGCAAATGTTGCTATCTTATTATAACAAACTTTTTCAAGGTCTGTTTTCTTAAGGTTGATAAGTATGGGGGAGGCATAAATATAGGTGGGAGTCCTGATCAGTTTGTCAAATCACTATTTAGCGAATGCCTATTTGAACAGCTATTCAGCGAAAACACTAATTGTTGAACTAATTTTTCTGTGAAAACTTTCCTAGGGCAAAATGATGGTTGTCCACCATCTGGAATTTGCCCTTTTCCCCACTATAGTGCAATCTCATAGTTGGTTAGTGAGGGTGTGGAGGGCATAGCCCCCAGCTGTGTAGTTTTTTTTTTTTATTTTACAATCACTAGGGCAGACTACTGCCAGTTTGCCCTAGGAAAATATCACTGAAAAGTTAGTTCAACAGTGTTTTTGTTGATTAGTTGTTCAATGAAGAGGTACTCACTAAATAGTGATTCGACAAAGTGATATAGACCCGATAGGAACTGGGTTCTGGCAATAGCTATCCTAGTATTATTGGATAGGAATTTTTTATTTCTATATATGGTTCCTAGTTTTTTATGTATCTTCTTGATTGTTAGTTATATGTGTTGGTCAAATCCCATTTTATTGTCAATTACTACTCCAAGAAGTTTTGTGTGAAATTCTGGTCTAATTTTTGTGCTATTGATAGCAGTGATACAAAATGTGGTGGGAGGGTCTGACACTCTGGTGGGTTGGAAGATCATAAGTTTGGTTTTGCTGGGTTTTAGAATGAGTTGTGAGTTTGAGAGCCATGATTCATTGCATTGAAAGATTTTTGTGTAATGTCTTGGAGCTGTTGTATGGTGGGGGCAGCATATATAATTGTCGAATTGTCTGCATATTGGATCAGAGAAGCTAGTGAGGTGGCAGTAGCAAGATCATTGATAAAAATACTGAAAAGAAGAGGGCCAAGTATAGACCCTTCTGTAACTCCTAATGTGACTGGTAGTAGGGGAAAGAGATCTTCTAACCATTTCACTGCTTGTTGGTGACCTGTTAGATAACTTTGGAAGTAGGTGATAGCGGAGGGGCTGAGATTTAGATTAAGAGCAGTCAGCAGCTTGGGATGGGATACTGTATTGAAGGCCTTAGACAGATCCAGGAAGCCTGCCAAAACTATTTTACTTTCATTTATGTAATGATTAATGGTGTTGGTGAAACTGAGAAGGGCAGTTGTGGTGCTATGGTTAGGTCTAAAACCGTGTTGAGAATCGGCCAGAAGGTTGTTAGTTGAAAGATACTGGAGAAGTTATGAGTGAATACACCTTTCTAGAATTTTAGATAGTGGAGATAGGATGGCAATAACTCTGTAATGTGAGGGTTCAGTTGAGTTGATACCTCTCTGTAGGGGGATTGTGTGTGAAATTTTTTAGATCAGTGGAACATATTGTTCAGAGATGGAGCGATTAACGAGTATTGAGACAGGGTAATCGATTGCTTCAGCTGCTATCTTGAAGAAGCTGTCAGGTTATTGACTGCTATTGTTGTTGGAGTTAATGTTCTAAATAGATTTTGGATAGTCTTTGTGGGGATGGGTTGGGAGGACAAGGTATTATCATTGCACTGATTTTTGGGGGAAATAGGGGTATTAATAATGGAAAATGACTCCAATTACCTATGGTGGGAATAGAACCCTCAGCTTCCTACACCAAAAGTAACTATGCTACCTGTTGAGCTACAGAAACTACAGTAAATGTGAGAAACAACTATCACTTTTCATGTTTTTCATCATTTTATATTGTTTTACAAGTGTATTTACTCAAAAATCCTGTGTCTATAGCTTAAGCTAAATACATTATTCTAGACATCCACATCTACAAAAAAATAAGGGAATTTTTTTCTTTTAATTCTGCATATAATATAATTATCTTACTTTTACATCCCACCATCAGCCCAGGATCACAACATTTTATTAACCTGATCTTGCTCTTTCCCAGCCTTTCCTACCCTGTTATACTGTAAAGCCTGAATACATTACAATTAAAAAGGACTTTCTTTCTTTAACATCATTAACATATCCAGCAGTCATTGATAAAACTCCCAATCGCTCATAAAACTACCCCAACCACACATGTACAATATCTCTAACTGCATACTATGCAGAACTGTTTTACAATAAGAACTTGCTATTTACATCATGAACATTTATACAAGCATTAATAAGAACAAAGTCATATCTTCACTCCAGTGTCCTTCTTAAAATTAATGACATGAAGTGAGGTTTATGCTTTAGAGTTCTTCCACCAGTTTCACACAGTCAATAAACTTCCAGTATTTTTTGGCCACTTCATCTTGAAAAAAAATGGAATTAATGTGTCTAAAGTACATCTAATGGGATTGATGTTTTTACATTTCACCTTGTTGCTGGTCTTTATCTTAATCATATTAACCTCCCAACACTGGTCTTTGACTGAAATCCAAGGTACTGTTGATTCTTCTAGTTAGCTCCTGAGCTTTTTTTCTGTTGTTCAAGCATTTTCCTTTGAAATAATAGAAAAGCTTTCATTGGCAAAGTATATATTCTGGCTTTGCTATTGTCAGAGTCCTCAGTCAACTTCTTGACTCATTCTTTGTTGGCTAAACTTTTCTATTGCCTTATTAGCCTGTTCTGTGTTAGAATGTCTTTGATTCTTCAGGAAAATTATTCTGAAGTTTGCTAGATATAGCAATATGAATCTCACAACTACTTCTCAACATCCCCTGATTGCCGAAATAAACACACTTCTTTTCTGCCTGGAGTACAGTGAATATTCATTTTCTAGAAACATTCTAGCATTCCCAGTTTTAATCATTTTTACTTCTGATATAGTTTTGTCAGGAGCAGCTCTTTCTGCAGCTATGATTGTATCATTACTAATATAGATATTGCCTGCTTTCTCATTCCCCAGTTTTGAGCATACACACAATGTGTCCTCTCAATTAAAAAATCCTGCTGTGGAACACCAGTCCAGTTTCTTATTTATATTTTCATAAAACTATTGCACACTATTCTTTCCAGTTTCTCTGATATAGCAGAAAATCTCAGATTATCTCTTCATAGTCTGTCTTCTAATTGTTCTGTTTTGAAACAATTCGTCTTGAGAAGCTTTCTGTCTAACCAGTCTTTCCTTCATTTTATCTTCTGATTTCTGCAGTTGTTTCATCTCATCTGAATAGCTACGTAAAGCTTATTTTATTGTTCCTAGCCTTTTGACATTTGATTGTGTATGTTCCTACAGTGCCTCACTTACTTTAAATATGCTTAGTATATTTCATTTATATATTTCCTCTAAATTATCAATAACCATCTCTTCCTGCACTAAAGTTGAAATTTGAACTGCTTTTTTACAGAATGGCTGCAGGGTTCTTTCCAGCCATAGCTTTTTCCTTTCCTTTTCTGACTGATTTTATCTTACTCTTGAATTCTTATATGTTATCATACAGGCAATGTAATTATGAGCCAGTAACTAAACTTTACCTAAACTGATAAGCTTTACTTGTTTTTTTTTTTCAAAATTTCACAGTGTTTGCAAAGGGAGATCTCTAATCAACTTGTTGCTCTGTGAACAGCCATATTGGAAGTCCTTGAAAAAAATTCCATTTTCCTGTTTTTTGAAAGATTAGGAGAATATTTAATAATATGTGAGATGCGTTTCTTGTTTCCCAGTTTAAGGATAAAGATTTATAGAATGTCAAAATGTCTTCATGATGATCCTGGCACAGGAAGATGTATAAACATATATGGACTGCTGTATATAGATTTATGTAAGAATTAAGATTATGATTTAGTATCATTGTAGAAGTAACTTTATCCAGATAAAAGTAGTACCATTTTGCAACACGATAAAGTGATGCAGATTCTACCATGATGATTTTATATATGATTTGCATGTGTTTATATCAAGATCAACAGAAAATATTTAAAAAATGCAAACTGTCATGCCATTCAAAGAAGTTGCAAGGGGGAAGAAGTTTTACAAAATTGCTCATGCTAACTGAAGCTGAAATCACACTTAGCAAAAACCTGTGAATGTCACTGCACTGGGGAAAATGACTAATGTCATTACTAAATTTGACAAAATGTACCAAGTACTACAGTTGTAAAACCTCTAAAAATGTAACAATGTTCTGTTTAATGGACTTCTTTGCAAAGTACTACAGTACTGTATTGTATGTATGCCATTATTATCTTTAACATTTATTGTTTCCCCATACACTTTTATATTAAGTTGTGTTGTGCATGTACATTTTCTCCTTTAACAGTCTGGAATACTTAAGCAATAACCACGGCTGGCATGGTTTGATCATGAGGATGAAGCACGAGTGATTAAACAAGGCCATCCGTAGGTAAATCCTGATATACTCACATCCACTTCTGGGTTATTGCTATTATACAATGGCATTATTTAAGAAAGAAAGTGCTTGCCTTTCTTAAATAATTTCTTTGTATAATGGCGCTATAGTGTTCCTCTGCATTCTACCTTGTTTTCCGATGTACTCCGCATGAGTATAGTACTCATGCTTGTACACTACATCAGTACAATGCAGAAGCAATGGAGAAAAGAGAATCTTTACTGCTGTTTTTTTTGTGTTTTTTCTTCTTTTGAGATTTTACAAGAGACAGCACAGAAATTAAAGGAAAATCAGGTAAGTTTCTGTTTCTTTATTTTTGAGAACATACCTGATCTTCCTTCTGTTTTGCACTGTCTATCAGCATATTCCAATAGAAAGTCTGGTCACACAATGGTTCTTCAGGAGCCAGATATTATTCTATTGGTATATGTTCAATTTACAACAGGCACATTGTTTTGGCTGTCCAATCAGCATGCTTGTTTTTGAATGCAAATGAGCCATCATTGTATAATATTACAATAACCAACAATGTTGGTGTGGTATATTGAAGATTTACCCACAGTTGGTGTGGTTTAATCATGAGGGTGAAGCCCGAGTAGTTAAATAAAGCCAACCGTGGGTACATTTCAATTTACCACAACCAATTTATCGGTTATTGCTATTATTCAATGACATTTTGTTGTTTGTCTTTTCCCAGTTAGGGGTTGCCACAGCGGAACTCTGGTCCGCTAATGATTGGCAATCAATTTTTATGGTGCCGAGTTGCCAGCCCGACGCCCAGCCTTCAGTGAAGGCACGCCCATTCATGCATGTCTTTCGGAGGCCACTTGACCACGGGGAGGACATGCAGACTCCACACAGAAGGCACTCCAGCCGAGAATCGAACAGGAGAACCTCTTGCTGTGAAGCAACAACGCTATTCAATGACATTATTTAAGAAAAAAAAGTACTTTAAATAATGTCTTTGTATAATGGCGCATTACTGTTCTTCCTCGGCTGGTAGTATATTGCTGCCTTGTTTTGATGTACTGCACATGCGTATGGGACTTGTGCTCCAATGCTTATGCAGTACATTAGGGCTGTGAAGAGGTAGCAATGGAGAAAGGAAGATCTCCATTGCTGCTTCTTCTTTGTTATAATCTATATAAAAAAAAAAAACACCACCTGGGAGACTTTTTATGTTAGGGAGAGTCAGGACAGACAAAATAAAAGGATAATCAGGTAAGTTTTTTAAGTTTTGTAGAACATACCTAATTATCCTTTTATTTCTGTCTGTGCTATCTCCCGAACGTAAAATAAAAGTGGCTAAAATAAACAAACTCTTTTGCTGAGAATTGATTTTGTATTTTATCAGCAAATATGCATTGATGTTTTTAAGAAATAAGTAGCCATATATACATGCATAGGCTTCTTTGTGTATAACACACAGCCATTTGGAATAAGTTGCAAAACTTCTGTTTTCCAAAGAATTATGTGAAATTTATTTAAAGATTTAAATGCAGCTGAGCATCTAGATGATTCACTACTTACTGACAAGACAGAAAGAAAGCTCCTTAGTAACTTTTACAAAGAATTATAGAATTTACAAGAATGTGGTCTGAAACTGAAATTAAAATCAAAATCTAAGTTTAGCAAATCACCAACCACATATCTGGTGAATATTTTGGACATAGAAGGAATTTGTTTTTCACCAAAAAGTCTAAAGCAATTCATGAGGTACCCACCACCCCACCTGTGTGAAAATGATGCAAGCATTTTTTGGTATAGCAAAATTAGAATGGAACATTTGATTCTAATCAGAGTAGAAGAATGTTATAATTGCACAGTCTACTAAAGGAACATATTGCACACCAATAGAAACACAAAAAACAGAGTCCATTTAAAACTATAAAGTGTTGATAAATGCTGGTGCTTTATGGCTAGGACATACTGCTTTTACTCTATCATGTGATGCTCCTGCTTATGGTACTAGAGCTATGATGCATCATATACAGTACTTGTGTGAGAAATAATTGTTTATACTTCTGAAATATGTTTTCAGCAGTGAAAAAATTATTCACAAAGAGAAAAACAATTCTAGACATTATTTTTGAAGCAAGTAAATGTTATCAGTACATTGGGGGGGGGGGGGGTTAGAAGGGTCAAGCTAATTACAGGCCATTTTTATGCCATGATGTTTGATTTTGGGTATGTGTACTCACCTGCAATATATGACATCTAAGCCCCATTCCATCTTGAACCCAAACATCTTTCATGTGGTATGTCTGGATGTTTAAGGCCTCTGGGTCAGGGCCACCTGTGCTCTCCATCACTGGTGACAATATAGTTTTCCCATATGAGGCAAATGAGACTGAAAACTGCCACTGTTAGTATCAGAAGCAGAATGCTTTGATTTTTAGTTATATCCCCATCCCCTGCATGGTAGCATCATTACTTAAAGGTAATGTCTATGGGAATATACATACCTTGGGATGGAGGACAGCCATACCTCCCAACCCAACCTGCTTGCCCATCTCAGCTATCCTGATCTCTATTATTGATGCAAAGAATGATTTGCCTCCCACCAGCACTTCACCCACATCCTTCCTCCCATAGGAAGTGTAAGCAGTCAGAGCCTCATCATTCCTTTGCCTTCCCCAAGACACATCCAGCAGGTGCCTAAGCGGCTAATTGAACTCTAGTCATCTGAGTCACAGGTAAGGTTGTATCCCATTGCACCAGGGGGCTGGGTCCATAAACCATACTTAATGTTGATCTGTGAGTCTAGGAGATTGGTCAGCATCACAGCAGCATATATCCAGAGATGGGCGATAATTTTTTTCAGCGTATAATGGTCATAGTGAATATAAATGAGCTCTTGAATGTGGCAAGGCAGATGGTCACTTGACAACACCTTTACCAGATCTTACTGATAAAGTAACTGAAGGTATAACAGAATGTATAAATACTTTTACAGTGAAATATTTTCAAGAAAACCCAGTGAAAGCTAAAATGACAGCACAAATAATTAGAACTGACAGTGAACTGTTATGAAAAATAGGCTTCATTGTAGAAGCATGGCCTCATAGAATTAATAAGAGATTAGAAGTGAATCTGAACTTTTAGATAAGAAATGGCGTGTGCTTTGAGGAACTCATCATCATTCTGCAAACTGTTGAAAACAGTGCTGGGAAACCTGCATGTTGAACACACTGCATTTTTTTAAATGAAAAACTTAGCACAGAAGCTTTT
Organism: Protopterus annectens; assembly: GCF_019279795.1. Taxonomy (NCBI): domain Eukaryota; kingdom Metazoa; phylum Chordata; order Ceratodontiformes; family Protopteridae; genus Protopterus; species Protopterus annectens. The sequence goes on along the minus strand of NC_056746.1, from coordinate 978,179,999 downwards.
GTGGTGCCTAAACCTACGTAATGACATTAAGTACATGCACCCCACACAACTATGCAACCTACTTAACCATACAAATTTCAAATCTCAGCTACACTCTCATCTTTCTCCCAAATGGGAATGCCCTTGCCACGCTCCAACTTAAACCCAACCCCCCCCATTCCACCTTGCACTGACTCATCCATCTACCTCTACTACTACTTCATCCCACCCAAAACAATCCCTCCCCTACTAAAAACTAATTTTCTCTCTAATATCTATTGCACTATGCTCTCCAATCTCAGATATACTATTACCCTCTCCATGCATAATATTTTCCTAACCTACTAATGGCTAGTAGCTATATATTTTGAAATGTTAAACCTACAACTGAGTTTATAATAAAAATATTCACTTTACATAAATGTTGAAATTTCTGTATTGAATTATGTCTTTTCATTTTTGTAACATTGTGACAAGCCAGTTGCAAATATCATGGAGCTTATCTGTAAATGTTTAATTAGCTGTATGAACTATGTCCTTTTGTAACATGTGAAATGTAACTTGCAATTATTGTGGAGCTTTTCTCCATGGGCCACCACTGAAAACAGGCTCTTCTTGGCCTAGTGGACTTCCCAGGTCATCAAACTTAAATAAATAAGAATATGTACTATGCCAGATGGAATAAAATATTCCATGTTAAACAACATTATACCCATGGGAATTCCCAGGACTTTGCGGGTCTATTTACGAATTATGTGTTCATCACACTAGCAGATTCATAATCAAAACAGTTGAAGTATTGTGTGTCTGATGTGACATTTCAAGGAACAATAAGTTAATTGAAAAATTATTCACCACTTATAGGTTTACAGAATGTGTAATGACAGATAACTGTACTCAGATCCCATTAGAACACTGTTATTGCTTCTTTCACCAAAAAAGGAATTGTCCATTCCATAGAGCACCATTGCATCCTGAAGCGAACACCATGCCAGGAAGATATGTTTAATGAGTCAATACTAGAATGAAAAAACTTTTGAATAACAGTGTTGAATATAGACCATAAAGTTTTATTATTTCTGATGCATTACAGAACTACATCTTAATGCATGATGTGATCCGTCATCTGCAGTGTTATTCTTCAAATATGTATCAGAAAGAGACTTGATATAATCAGACCCAACTTGGGGTATGATTAAATGAAGGAAACAGTAGTTACTAAAGTTTCAGCATGGCAGATGCAGAAAGGACAGACATTTTAATAAGTCAGATTTGTTGCACCTTTGCAATGCAGCAGGGGGGCAAACCAAAGTGAATCTCAGTTGTAACGAGTAAAAAGATAGGCCCTGTTTCATTTCTTTTTGAAGAGACAACACAGTGAATAATATGGAATAAGACTGACAGGGCACACCCACAGTCTTGAAGAGATGAGTCCAGATACTTACAATATGGACAGTGACAATAAGCATTTGTGGTGTAGTGCAAGTGAACTTGACACTTCACAACAGAGTAAGTTGTCTAACAGTAGTCAGTCTGAAAAAAGAGACACTTGAATTAAAGCCAGTGATGAAAAGTTCACATAGACATTAGAAGTCACACTAGGACCATGTGTTTTGATGAAAAAGTCTGTTATGTATGAATACCTTGTTTATATTTATGGACCCATGATATCTACCTCAACTTACGGACTCAGAGATGCCATGTTACACTTGTGAATTTACCGTTACACTGCCTTTATTTGAAAGATAGAGTGGTGTGGTGTTTAGGCTTGCTATTCAGTATTATGGAAGTATTGTGCATTTTTAAAAGTGAGTCAGTCTGCAATATAAATTGTGATTGTACTTTTGAATAGTCCTCAGACAATAAAGAGGCCTAAGAATATAGTTGATCTCATGTACTGTTTCTTGATACAGTAAAAACTACATTTTGGTGATTTTTTTTATCAACATTACAGTGTATTACATTACAATGGAAGCAAAGACAGACAAAAACTATTGAGATGCTTAGACATGCACCTAGTTACTTATAGTTGGCTTCATATTTAACATATGCTTTAAAAAGATCACCAAAAATGTATCAGTTTTGACCCCTTCTTCCACTTCTGTCTTTTCACTTGACTTCCAGACTTTTAATTAGGCTTCTAATGGTCATATATGCTCAGAATTTATACTCTGTTTTGTCATTCCTTCTAATGACAGCATACTGCATAGGCCATAAACACAATGCCCTAAGAAGATTGCCTCAAAGCTATACTCCTATTCTCTGTTTACTACAGACTGCTGAGAGACTATTTATGCCTGGCATACAAGGTATCCTTGGATTCTGCCCAATGGACCTTTTGCATATCTTCAAAATGAACAGCATAAGGACTACTGGATCCAAGGATATAAAACTTGCTTGCTATTTAAACAGGACATGTTGGAGTGACAGGTATGTATCTTAGAGAATTCCCATGCACTGGAATAAGCTTCCCATCCATGTGAAGCAGGGCCATTCTCTAACACTATTCAAATGTAATCTGGACCAGTGGATGGGAAATCGGAAATTCACCCCTGGTCAAACTTTCACCTATGTCTCTGATGGACAAAGGCAGCAGTTAAATCATTCCCTAATTAGCATATACCCCTTAAAACAACCCAGCCCATGGGATAAATCTGGGTTGCATGTCTAGGCTTATAAAGGTCCCAGTGGTCATTAGTCTAGTAAATACCTACGAACCTATGAACTATAATGTTCTATTTTTTCCTTAGACTATTTCCCTTACTTCCATTTCTGAGCTGATTTTTAATTTTCTGCATCCCCTCTAACAAAGTGATCTTTTTAGGCTTTATGTTGTGTCTTTTCGGCTTTTCCCGGTTAGGGGTCGCCACAGTGGAACTCCGGTCCGCTAATGATTGGTAGTTGAGCTTTACGTGCCGGGTTACCAGCCCTGACACACAACCTTCAACGAAGGTACGCCCATTCATGCATGTCTCCATGCAGAAGACGCTCTAGCTGAGAATCGAACCGGACAGTGTCTTACTGCGAGGCGACAATGCTACCGCAGCATAATCTCCAAAATTACTTAGAACTGGCATTTACTTTGATGTTCACTTTAACAATTGCTTGAGTGATACTTTTTTGATTCTAATATTGCTTCCAGGAATGTTTACAACACATAACTGCCTATTCTATCTTTGGGAATAGCCAAGTCTCAGTGCAATGCCTAAATGAGTACAAAATGTAGTGTGTGGAGTTGTCAGAGAGGCTAAAGTATCTTGCCTTCAAGAGTTATTGCAAAGAACTAAAGGACACCATTGAGATTTTGGAGATGTTTGGTTTCAACTTTGTTACTTAAGAAGTTAACTTGTGACTGTTTCTGCCATTTCATACTGAGCTAATCGGAGGAAGGGCTCTGAGCTAAGTAATCTGTGATATATAACATTAAGTATCCTGTTTTTTGCTTATTTCTGTTATTTATAGCACTTTTATTTTACTCACTGTGTGTGAGGTATTAAGTAGCATTTTCTACAATTGTTAAGCATCTGGTTGGGTTTGTTTGTTCTGATTTTTGTTTCCCACCCTCCCGCTTGGTATCCTGTTTTTATACTTGGTGGCTTTGCAGTTGCCCACCCCTACTGTAAATTTGATCTGGGACACACCTCCCAGTCTAGTGTCATTACCTCATTCTACCTATTCCAGGGAGAACATTTGAGAAGGCTAACCCAGTTAGCTTCTGCTCCTCCTTTCCCCTTTACAAAACAAAAAATATATATATATATTTTCTAAGCTTGTTTCCTGCCTTTCCTATAAGTTGTCTAGACCAGATACAGACTTGCTGTTTCCAGGACTGTTTGTAAGCTTCTGAGCCCCCAATCCTTTCTGTGTTGGAGGGAAGCCTTCTAGCTTAATTTTGTTTCTTAGAACTAGCCAGTTTTCTAGTTTCAGTACTCAAATCTGTTTCTTTGAGCTCAGCACTTGTTCAGAACTCACTATAACCACTAAATAAGCTATAAATTACTAGAGCACTCAACTTTCCTCACTTGTCTAGAGGAAAACCGTTTTTAGTACTTAATAAGCACCTTTCCATGCATGTCTAAGGGTCAACTCCCGGTGTTTTCTCCTGTCTACCTGATGATTCTGGGCATCTTGGGGCAATGCAGCAATTGCCTCATGTACACAGACAACCCTCTCCTCCTACCACCTAGCACTACAACCAGTGAGAGATGCACTTATATAGCCAAACTGGAATCAAAGCTCTCTTCACCCAAGACTGGACTAGACAGTCAAGAGGAGAAGGTAAACACTTGCTTCACACCACACTCATCACATAGTCCCTCAAAACCTACACCACCAAAACACACACATAGAAACACACAACACACACCTACATTTGCGAAGGCTCTCAAAAAAAATCTACCCAAGCAACAGGGACCTCCAAAGCAGAAACGTAAGCAACCTCCAACACAACCCAAATGGCACATAGCCCACAAACTCAATGTGCCACTCAACCACAGCCCATAAGGCATAACAACGTACCCCACACTCTAGTCATAGGTGGCACTATAGTCAGGCACACTGATGTTCCATTCACCAGGCTAAACAAGGAGAAAGTTACTGTCAGCTGTCTGTCAGGTGCCAGGATCCGCCACATAATGCATGCACTCAGGTCACTCCACAGCAAGTACAAATATGATTCTCTCATTATCCATGTTGGTGTGAATGACCTGAGACGTACCTCCCCGGACTACATGAAAAGAGACATGGAGGAGCTTTCTGATCTTGTAGCCCAGGCAGGTATGACCCTAGCCCTGAGTAGCATCCTGCCATCACCCAGAATGATACCACAGTACAAGGACAAAATAATTGACTTCAATTGGCTAAGCTTCTGATGTCATTTTAAGGGAATCCAGTATCTGTCTGCCTGGGATGACATGATCGACAAACCAAGATGCTTTGCCAGAGACGGCCTGCACCTGTCGCCCTTGGGATTCCGGATACTGGCTAAGGCTCTTCCCACCCATATAGTGCCTTTTTTTAGGCAAGATTCAAATGACAAATTCACCACCGTAACAGGTACAAGCAAGTAAAGGCTGAGGGTAATGCTACTTAATGCTAGAAGTCTAAACTTAAATGCACTCACTCGAGGCACTCCTTAAAATGGATAACACCGATATCTGTGCAGTGACAGAGACCTGGTTAAAGGCTCCAGAGAGCACCCCTGCATTACCAGGCTATAAGTCATACCACACCTTTCGGCCACCTAACCTGGACCAAAGCAGTAAAGGCGGAGGCGTGTCCATATTCATTAAGGATATCCACACCTCCAGGCTAGTTGCTCAGCATAATGCATCTGAGTTTATCAAAGTGCAACTAACTCTGGGCAAGACCGCAATGCAAATTGTAGCTTGCTATAGATCCCCCACCATGCCCCAGGATTCCCACTCATTTCTTGAAACACTGTAAAATATTAGGGTACAACCTAACACCCTAATAATGGGCAATTTCAACTACCCCACCATTAACTGGGAAAACTACTCGTGTACCAACTCTTGTGCTCAATGTTTTCTGAAATTCATAAATTCCAATGCCTTGGATCAACTTATCCACACCCCCACCAGGGGCAGCAGTATCCTAGACCTGGTCATTACCAACATGGGCAACCAGTGTTCTCACACCAGAGGTCAATTCCTCGTTGGTCAGATCCGACCACAAGCAAATCACCCTAGACATCCACATCCCACCCCCCATTAGGGAAACCACCGTAAAAAAATTCTCCAAAGCCAACTTCACGCTTAAGACAGAAGTGGCAAACTTCACGACACCCATGCTGACGGACAGTAGAGATACGACTGCTGAATCCTATACAATTGCACTTTTTAAGCACTTACACGAGTGCATGGATCATGCAATCCCTAACAGAATCAAGATGCTATCCTCCAAAAAAAAGGAAGCCAATCTGGTAGTCCCCTGATATAAACAAACTATACAACAAAAGAAAGAAACTGTTGCAAAAAAGAGTAAAATCCCATGATTGGAGGAACTCCGTGGTCAGCCTTAGTAAGAAGCTGAGATCCCTCATAAAATCCTCCAAAGCTAGTTAAGAAAACAAAAACGCCACTGATTCTAAAGACAACCACAAAGCATTCTATAGCTATGTCAAGAATCTCAATGGCAACACTCAGATCTGCTCTGAATTACAGCACAATGGCACTAAATATACAGAACCAACTGATATTGCCAACATCCTGGCAGATAGATTCAGTGCTAACTTTACCCCTCTCTCATCCCATAAAGGGCCCATCTCTATACTGGAAGAATGCAAAATACTTGTAATCATGGCTGCACAGGTAAAAAACACACTCCAAAGCCAAGAACACAGCATCCATGGGACCTGACAACATCCCAGGCTGCGTTCTTCATGAACTACAGAACGAACTGGCACCCCACATAAGTACCATGTTCAATCATAGCCTCACCTCAGGCTTTGTGCCCACTGAAAGGTGCACAGCAATGGTTATCCCACTACACAAAGGGGGAGCCACCACGGACCCGGGAACTACTGCGCCATTAGCCTGATGAGCCTAGTCTGCAAGGCTATGGAGCGTATCATCATGGAACTTATAAACAATAGCATTGGTAATCTCCAAACTCTGGACCCTACCCAGTTCAGGTTTGTAAAAGGCAGATCTCTCCTAAACCAGATAGACCTCTTTGAAGCGGTCACAAAAGCCGTAGATGAGGGTAAGATGGTTCACACAGCCTATCTAGATCTCGCCAAGGCTTTCGACACCATCCTCCACTCTGGAATTATAGACAAACTCACTAAACTAGGTATAAATCCCTATGTCACAAGATGGGTTGTCAACTGCCTCACTGACAGAACCCACACTGTGAAAGTAGCAGACTCTAAATCCAACTTCAGACCAGTGACAAGTGGAGTACCACAGGGTTCAGTCCTAGGTCCTCTCCTGTTTGGTATCTACTTCTCTGAAGTACAGGCTAACACAGAAGGTCTTTGGCTAACAAAGTTCACAGATGACTGCAAACTAGGAGCAATAATCAGAACTCCTAACGATGTGGACATCCTACAAAAGGGCCTCACTGAGACAGATGCCTGGTGTGAAAGCCATGGTCTCAAGCTCAATGCCAAAAAGTGCATTGTCATCCCCTTTGGTAAAAACTCTGTACCCATGAACTACCAAATAGGCGGTAGTCTACTTAACACAGAAAGTGTGATAAGAGACCTTGGGACACAGGTGGACAGTAGTCTCTCCTTTGATGATCACATCGCCACAGTAGTCAGGAAATCCTTCTACGTGGCCCACACCATCATAAAAGGTTTCTCATCCAGGAAAAAAGAGGTCATTGTTCCCCTCTACTCATCACTCATTAGACCCATTATAGAGTACAACACCCCTTTTACCTCACAAGACATCTACAACAACTGGAAAGGCCACAGAAATACCTCACAAAGAGGATTACTGGCCTCAAATGGATGCCCAATGCAGACCGTCTCAAAAAACTCCAGCTTTACTCTGTCACATATCACCTGCTCAGAGGCGATCTCTGCCTAAAATACAAAGCTATGTCAAACCCAGAGCTGTTGGACATGCTCCACTTAAAGAAATCCCAATCCCTCCAAGCTACACAATCTAGGGACCTAAACCTTGTCACCACAATAAACAGAACATGCTGGAGGGATAGATTCCTGTCCCAGAGACTTCCCATACTCTGGAACAGACTACCTATCTATGTCAAACAGAGCTCCTCCTTAGCACTCTTCAAGAAAAATCTTGATGATTGGATGGGTAATAAGAAATTCACCCCGGGGATCACTTCTGTGGTTCTGCTTAACAGGGGCACAGGAAAATAATTTTTTTGGGTGGTGAAAGCCAGGGTACCTTTTTGGCTAGGCTTGTATAGGCCCTAGGCCCAATAGCCTAGTACCTACCTATGAACTATTTCAAATGAATTATTGACACACTTATATTCCACTAAACAATGCATAATTTCCCATCAAACTTTGCATATTAATTCCATTTAATATTATAGGTTCATAAGTGTGTACTAGGCTAATGGCCCTGGAGCCTTTACAAACCTAGGTTCAGAGGTTGGTACTAGGCTACCGGCCCTAGGGCCTATACAAGCCTAGCCATAACAATTCCCTGGCTATTTCTTCCCACAGTGTTTACTTCCCTGGACCCCTGTCTAGCAGGGTGACTGGCATGATCCCTGGGTTGAATTTCCTATCTCACCTCCAATCATCAAGGTTCCTTTTGAAGGGGGCCAAAGAGGCACTCTACTTGACATGTATAGGCAGTCTATTCCAGAGTCTGGGGAGTCTCTGGATCAGGAACCTATCCCTCCAGCATGTTTTGTTCATTGTGATGACAAGGTTTAGATCCCTGGGGCATGTGTCTTTGAGGAATTGGGATTTCTTTAAGTGTAGCATGTCCAACAGCTCTTGGTTTGACATGGCCTTGTATGCTAAGGAGAGATCGCCTCTGAGTAGATGATATTCAACAGAGTATAGGTGGAGTTTTTTTAGACGCTCAGCATACGGCATCTGTTTTAGGCCTGTGATTCTTTTAGTGAGGCATTTCTGCGGCCTTGCCAACTGTTGCAGATGTCTTGAGAGGTACACACCAAACGGGGCATTGTATTCTATAATGGGTCTAATGAGGCCATAGGATTACCCTGACATCGTGCCACCCAACCTTAGTTCCCAGTGCCTCTGTTGAGTAGAACCACTGGAGTGATCCCCAGGGTGAATTTTCTATTTCCAATCCACTCATCAAGTCTTCTCTTGAAGAGGGCCAGTGAGGTGTTCTGTTTGACATGTATGGGAAGTCTATTCCATAGCAAGGGCAGTCTCTGGGTGATGAACCTGTTCCTCCAGCATGTTCTATTGATTGTGGTAATGAGACTGAGGTCACTGGAGCATGTAGTGCGGAGGGATTGGGATTTCTTTAGATGTAGCATTTCTAACAGAGCTGGATCAGACATGGCTTTGTATGTCAAGCAGAGATCGCCTCTAAGTAGATGCAGATACTAGTTCCTAGTAGTAGATAAGTAGTTATGCAGATACTGTCCATGACTTAATCAATGCTTCTCTAAATATGAGTGTTCTTTCTTTCAACATTCATATACTAACTGCCAAATAAAATAACAGTCTTATCTTTCCATTCAAATCATCTTAAGAGGTAACATTCATTGTCATGAACCTTCACGTACCATCAGTTAAACAAAAAGTCACCTTTTTCCATTGTTCTTGCTCCTCATTACTACTTAGGTTCATAGGTGTGTACTAGGCTAATGGCCCTGGAGCCTTTACAAACCTAGCCCATAGGATTACCCTGGCATCGTGCCACCCGACCTTAGTTCCCAGTGCGTCTGTTGAGTAGAGCCACTGGAGTGATCCCCAGGGTGAATGACATGTATGGGAAGTCTATTCCATAGCATGGGCAGTTTTTGGGTTATGAACCTGTCCTTCCAGCTTGTTCTGTTGATTGTGGTAATGAGGTTGAGATCTCTGGAGCATGTAGTGCAGAGGGATTGGGATTTCTTTAGATGTAGCATTTCTAACAGAGCTGGGTTAGACATGGATTTATAAGTCAAGTAGAACGCCTCTAAGTAGGCAATATGAGACAGAGAATAGTTGGAGTTTTTTGAGTCTGTCCATATAGGACAGGTGTTTAAGGCCTACGATCCTCTTTGTGAGGTACTTTTGCAGCCACTCCAGTTGTTGCAGGTGTCTAGTGAGGTACATTCCAAATGGGGCATTGTACTCAATGACGGGCCTAATGAGGGAAGAGTAGAGGGAGACAATGACCGCTTTCTTCCTGGAAGCAAAACCCTTTGTAATAAGATGTTCATAGGTTCATAGGTTTATACTGGGCTATCTGCCCTGGGGCAATTATAAGCCTAGCCCGATTCTGTATGGCTTACGCCACCCCTTGATTTGAGTATACTGTGCCCTTTTTAAGGTTTAGTTTACTGTGCCTCTGTCTAATAGTGACACGGGAGTAATCCCTGGGACAAACCTACGATCCCCCATCCACCTATCGAGATTCTTCTTGAAGAGATTCAGTGAGGTGCTCTGCCTCACATGAACTGGAATTCTATTCCAGAGCGAAGGGAGCCTCTGGGTTATGAACCTGTCCCTCCAGCAAGTTCTATTTATTTCTGTGCTGAGGTTCAAGTCCCTCGAGCATGTGGCTCTAAGGGATTTAGATTTACTGAGATGGAGCATGTCCATTAATTCTGGATTTGACATAGCTTTGTATGTCAGGCATAGATCGCCTCGAAGTAGGCGGTATGCAACTGAGTAGAGCTGGAGTTTTTTTAACCGAGCAGCATATGGCATCTGTTTGAGACCCATGATCCTCTTGGTGAGATACTTTTGGGGTCTTTCTAATTGCTGCAGGTGTCGGGTAAGGTACATCCCAAAAGGGCATTGTATTCTTTGATGGGCCTGATGAGGGATGAATAAAGGGGCACGATTACCTCTCTTGATCTAGATGTGAATGTAGAAGGTCTTTCTAACCACTTTGGCAATGTGGTTTTCAAAGGAGAGATTGCTATCAACTTGGGTCCCCAGGTCCCTAATAACTTTCTCTGTACTTAATGGGTTTCCGCCTATGTGGTAATTTGTGGGCACATTGTTTTTGCCAAAGGGTATGACTATACATTTTTTGGCATTTAGCTTTAAATCATGGCGCTGGCACCAGTTATCTGTCTCTGTGAGACCTTTTTGAAGGATGTTTGTGTCAGCTGGAGAGTTGATTATGGCGCCAAGTTTGCAGTCGTCTGCGAACTTGGTGAGCCATAGTCCTCCCACGTTTGCCTGTACCTCGGAAAAGTATATACCGAACAAGAGTGGTCCCAGGACAGAACCCTGTGGGATGCCACTTGTGACTGGTTTCGAGTCTGACATGGCTCCAGCAACTCTCACTCTGTGGGTTCTGTCTTTGAGCCAGTTTGCGACCCATCTTGTGACATAGGGGTTTATATTTAAGCTGGATAGCTTATCTATGATGCCCGAGTGGGGTATTGTGTCAAATGCCTTTGCAAGGTCCAGATAGGCTGTGTGGACTACCTTCCCTTCATCTATGGCTTTGGTGACTGTTTTGAAGAAGTCAACCAGGTTCAAAAGGCAGGATCTGCCCTTGACAAAGCCAAACTGGGTAGGATCTAGTGCCTGTAGGTCCCCAATGTCTTTGTTTATGAGCTCCATGATGATCCTCTCCATAGCCTTGCAGACTAAGCTAGTCAGGCTTATGGGGCGATAGTTTCCAGGGTCCGTAGATGCTCCACCTTTGTGGAGTGGGATCACTGTTGCTGTACGCCATTCTGTGGGCACATATCCTGTAGTGAGGCTGAGATTGTATAGCTGTTTTATTTGAGGGATTAGTTCCTCTTGGAGTTCATGTAGGATGCAACCTGGGACGCCATCTGGTCCCATGGAAGCAGTGTTTTTTGCTCTGGAGAGGGCAGCCTTCACCTGAGCATCAGAGATGTTTGGGAGGCAGCCCTCTGCCGGGATAGATACTTGCTCTTTTGGGGAGGGGAGAAGTTTGCACTGAACCTGTCTGCCAGGATATTGGCGATGTCTGTGGGTTCAGTGTATTTTTGTCATTTAGAATCAACTCAGAACAAGTCTGGGAGTTGCATCCCAGGTTTCTAACATAACTGAAAAAAGCCTTATGATTGTCTTTGGTGTCCTGTGCAATTTTCTCTCGAAGCTGGCCTTGGAGGATTTTATGAGGGATCGTAACTTTTTGCTAGTACCGGTCAGAGATGCCAATCCTATTAGGGATTTTGCTCTATCATGTAGTAGCTTCCTCCTTCTGTTGTACAGTTTATTTATGGCAGGGGTCCACCAGACTGGATGCCTGCCTTTGGATGATTGGGTCTTGGTTTTGTTTGGGATAGCATGTTCCATGCATTCCTGGAGATGTCCGTAGAATGCGTTTATATAGGATTCTGCAGTTTGGGCCATAGTTTCCACTGGCCCTGGGGCCTAGAAGGATTCCACTTCGGTTTTGAGAAGTGAGAAGTTCGCTTTTGAGAAGTTTTTCACTGTGGTTTTCTGGGCTGGGGGTGGGGTCGGGATGTGGACATCCAGTGAAATTAATTTATGGTCTGATCTTACCAATGAGGGATATACTTCTGGTGTGGAGCATAGAGTCCCCATGTTGGTAATGATCAGATCTAGTATGTTGTCTCCTCTTATGGGAGTGGTGACTAGTTGTTCCATAGCATTTGAGTTTATAATTTCCAGGAACCTTTGGCCTAAGGTGCTGGGGCTTGAGTAGTGCTCCCAGTCAATGTTTGGGTAGTTGAAGTTGCCCAATATAATGGTGTTCGGAGAGATCTTCATGTTCTCCAATGTTTTCAGGAAAGCCAAGTGGGATTCCTGACTTTGAGAGGGTGGTCTGTAGGATGCTATAAACTGAAAAGCAGTCTTGCCCACTGTTAGTTGCACATGGATGGTCTCTGATACTTCGTGCAGTGCCACTAACCTGGAGGTGTGGATATCCTTGATAAATATGGAAACTCCCCCTCCTTTTGTGGTTCGGCCCGGGTTTTGGGGCCGAAAAGCATGATATGAGGTGTAGCCTGGTAGTGCTGGGGTGCTCTCTGGAGCCTTGAACCAGGTTTCTGTCACTGCACAGATATCGATGTTCTCCATACTGAGGAGAGCTTCGAGTGCGTGCATCTTGAGGTTAAGACTTCTGGCGTTTAGCAGCATTACCCTTAGTTTCTTGTTCCTTGTGCTGTCTATGGGGGTGGGTTTGACTTTTGAGCCTTGCCTAAAAAAGGCACTATGGGGGTGGCAAGAGCCTTTGTCAATATCCGAAAGCCCAGTGGTGACAGGTGCAAGCCGTCCCTAGCAAAGCAACGTGGCTTGTCGAGCATGTCATCCCAGGCTGACAGACGCTGGATCCCCTTTGAATGACACCAAAATTTTAACCAATTGTTAAAATCGATCATTTTGTCTTTGTACTGTGGCATCATTCTAGGTGAGGGTAAGATGCTGCTCAAGGTCAGGGTCATACCAGCCTGGGCTACATGATCAGAGAGCTCCTCTATGTCTCTTTTCATGTAGTCCAGGGAGGTACGTCTCAGGTCATTCACATCAGCATGTACAATGACTGAGTCATATTTGTATTTGCTTTGGAGTGACCTGAGTACTTGCGTTATGTGGCGGATCCTAGCACCCGACAGGCAGCTCACCGCGACCTTCTCTTTATTCAGCCTGGTAAGCGGGACGTCAGTGTGTCTGACAATAGAGTCACCTATTACAAGAGTATCAGGTGTGTTATTCAGCCTTAAGGGCTGTGGCTACTTGGCACACTGACTTTGTGGGTTATGTGTTGTGTGTGTTTTGTTTTGAGGTAGCGTTTGCTTGGATGTCTGCTTTGGAGGTCTCTGTTGCTTAGGTAGATTTTTATTTAGAGCCTCCGAGTATGTTTTTGTGTATTTATGTGTTTGGTTCGCTGATGTGGTGGGACTATCTGATACTGGAATTGTGTTGTGTGAGGTTACCTTCTCCTCCTGACTGGTTACACCAGTTTTGAGATGAGAGAGCTCAGCCTCCAGTTTGGCTAAATAGTTGCATCTCTCACATATATTTGAACCTGTTTGGAGGAGGAGAGGGTTGTCCGTGTACATGAGACAGTTGTAACATTGCCTCAAAATTCCCAGATTCACCAGCTGGACTGGAGAGGAAACCACTGACTGACCTTTGGACATGCTAGAGTAATATAGGGAAACTGAATTTAAGACGGACCAATAGAGGACAGGGTAATCGAGAGAGTATAAGAGTAAGTAGTGCTTATGGTTTAATAGTGCTAACTTGTAGGATTATTTAATTGGACCAGTGAAGGGCCTTAGAATGAGAATATGGTGTTTAAATTGAGAGATAGAGCAGTTCTAAGGGAAAAGTGAAGAGCAGACTTTGTGGAGCCAGGAATAGTTTAAACCCAATTAGGCGGCGCTGCCCGCTGTTGCGCTATGCACAAAAACGTGCAAAACCACGCAAAAGAGGGTTTTAAGAGAGGAAGATGAAGGAGTTTTGGAATTGACCCAAAATGGCCAATAAAACTACAGTTTCAAGTCAGTAACCACTCCCACAGGGGCAGGCAGGCTGCTCAATGTTTTTCACTGCCACTGATCAACAGAGAGACTTCCCTTTAGCCCAAGCAAAAAATGGCCTCACAGAAACTTACAAACAGTTCAAGCCTGTAACTGAACTTTTTTAAATCTCAGAAAAGTGGGGAAAAAAGCAAGATTTTTTTGTTTTTTTGTTTTTTCAGAGATAGCAGAGGTTCACAAGTATCAATAAGTTATAACAGTGCAGTAAATGACCCCACACAAGAGTGCTAGGCCAAAGACAGATAAAATGCAAGTTTTGAGAAAAAAACGATTTTAAAAATAAGTGCAAACATGAAAGGACTTTCTGACCACAGTGGCATTGTGGTGGTCAAAAGAGAGGTTGCTGTCAACCTGTGTTCCCAGATCTTTTATAATGCCTTCTGTGTTCAGTTGACTACCATTGATGTGGTAATTCATGGGAAACAGGTTTTTACCAAAGGGGATGATGACACATTTTTTGGCATTGAGCTTAAGGCCATGGTTCTGACACAGTCATTGGTCTCAATGAGGCCTTTCTGTAGGATGTCAACATCACTTGGGGAGTTAATAATGGCTCCCAACTTGCAATTGTCTGCGAAATTTGTCAGCCAGAGTCCCTTCTTGTTGGCCTGGACTTCAGAGAAGTAGATACCAAACAGGAGAGGGCACAGGACCGAACCCTGTGGGACTCCACTCGTGACTGGTCAGCAGTCTGACTTGGAGTCAGCTTTCACACTCACTGTGGGTTCTGTGAGCCAGTTTGCAACCCACCTAGTGATATAGGGGTGGATGCCTAGCTTAGTGAGTTTGTTTATGACTCCTGAGTGGGGAATGGTATCAAAAGCCTTGGCCAGATCAAGGTAGGCTGTATGAACCACCTTGCCTTCATCCATAGCTCTGGTAACTGACTCAAAGAAGTCAACCAGATTGAGCAGGCATGAGCTACACTTCACAAAACCAAACTGTGTGGGATCCAGAGTTTGGAGATTCCCTATATCTTTGTTTATTAGGTCCATGATGATGCATTCCATAGCTTTGCATATCAGTCTCATCACGCTAATGGGGCGATTAGTTCCCAGGGTCTGTAGTCACTCCTCCTTTGTGGAGAGGGATGACTGTTGCAGTGCACTATTCAGTAGGGACAAAAATGAGGTGAGGCTGTGATTGAACAGGGCACACTGGTGAGGTGCCAGTTCACTCCGTAGTTCATGTAGAACACAGCCAGGGATATTGTCAGGTCCCATAGAAGCTGTATTCTTGGCCTTGACAGTTCTGTTTTAACCTGCGCAGCAGTAATACTGGGTGCCTGGCAATCTACTGGTATTGTGATTGGTCCTTTGGTGGGGGTGACAGGGTTAAAGTTAGCACTGAATCTGCCGACCAGTATATTGCCAATATCTGTTCACTTGCTATAGGAGGTATCATTGTGCAGTAACTCCGAGAAAATCTGGGTGTTGCTATGGAGATTAGTTACATAACTATAGAAGACCTTGTGGTTGTCTTTACTATCTGCTGCAATTCTTTATTCATAGCTAGCTTTAGAGGATTTGATGAGGGATCTCAACATTTTGTTGAGGCTGATAAGGGAGTTTTTCCAGTCTTGGGACTTCACCTTAATCTGCATCAGTTTCCTCCTCCTGTTGTAAAGTTTGTTTATGGCAGGGGACCACCAGATTGGCTTCCTTTTTTTGGCGGAGAGCGTATTGGTTCTATTGAGTATGGCGAGATTCATGCATTTGTGTACGTGTTGGTACAGGGCATTAGTGTATGATACGGTGGTCATGCAGCTGTTCTCCAATTGCATGGGTGCTATGAAGTTAGCCACCTCTGTTTTTAGGAGGCCAAAGTTAGCTTTGGAGAAGTTTTTCATGGCGGTTAGCTTTGCGGACGGGGTGGGGGTGGGAAGGATGTGGATTTCTAAGGTGATTAGTTTGTGGTCGGATCTAACCAGGGAGGAGGTGACTATTGGTATAGAGCAACAGTCACCCATATTAGTAATGACCAGGTCAAGGATATTGTTACCTCTAGTGGGGGTAAGAATGAGCTGGTCCAGGGCATTGGAATTAATGAATTCCAGGAAACGTTGGACAAGTGTATTGGTGCATGAGTAGTTTTCCCAGTTAATGGAGGGGTAGTTGAAGTCCCCCAGTATGACAGTGTTAGGTTGGACCTACTTCTAAATGAACTTGTACTATCTCCAGATTTACAAATGCCAGCATAAGCCATACTGTTTTTTTTTCATAATAAACATACTGAGGAAGTTATTTTATCTTGGTCTTGACCTCCTTTGTGGTTGTAAAAATTAGATTATCAGGCTTAACTTACTAATTATTGACCGCACTATCTTGAGGATTCATAGCTGGTATAAATAAGTAGCAGGGATTGTGTGGCACAGACCCCTAGGATTCCTGCAAAAAAAGCTTTTGTTTTTTATTTCAGCATTTCAAATGTGCTTTGCATGTGTGTGTTTCTGAGAATTTGTGAACTCTGTTTAGTGAAAAGATCACACATCCTTCAGACTTCCATTAGGAAGCCTAAAAGTTAACAAACCACCAGTCCAATAAACCTTCAATATTGCAGGAAAACTTCAAAGTGTATCTCAGTCTATATCTTTTACACGCTCATACAGTCTCCACAAACTGTATTTATCACTGAAATGGCTGCCAAATAACCATGCTCATTATATGCAGAATGAGCGCCTACTCCAAATCTCCTTTCTGGTTGCCATACAGCCACAAAACCTATTCCTTTTCATAACATAAAACAAACTGGTTAACATCAAAACAAAATCTGCTTTAACTCTAAGAAAGCCAGACTTCTCTTTTTTTTCTACCAAAAAACACTTGTACCTCTAAAATTCAATTTCACTGTCACATCGCTGAACAACACTACAATTACTGTCGAAACTCACAATAAACTTCTTGGTGTGACAATAGATGACCAACTCAAATTCAACCTCCATATTCAACAAAGTATTTAAAAAAAGGGTCTATGTTAAAGCATCGAATGCTTAAAAAGCGAATGATGATTTATCAAACCCATGTAAGCAAAAGCTTACAATCTCGAATGCTTAGAACGATTTTTTTTCCAAGGGAAAAAAATCGCTGTTCCACAAAAAAAAAAAAATGAAAACATTATATAAAGTGTTGGGGGGGCTTTGTCCCCCGCACCCCCCCTACTTAAATATATCAACTCTGAGATCGCATGACAGTCACGAAAATGGCAAAGTAATGTAAGCAGCCAAGCGATTTCTTTCCCAGGAAAAGAATTTGTTTATATGCCGTTTCGCTATTTTGCCTTTTCGTGCTTTCAAGTTTGATCAAGACACATTCAAAAGAATGCTTCTTCGATCATTTAATAGGAACCCTAAAAAAAAAAACACTGCAAATTAGAACTACTATAAAGACACAAAACATTTCCTATCAGAAAACTCCAAACCAACCCTTGCTCAGGCTTTCCTGGTCCCCACTCTATTCTATACTGCCCTTATCCTCACCAACCTTCAATCCAACCTTATAACTAAACTGGAGCTCACATACAACAGAGTTGCTAGATTTTCTGCTAATATGCCCTATTGATCTCACCACTGCCTATGTCTAAAAAGCCTCCAATGGATAGAATTCCATCATCAACTCCTTCTACTTCAGCTGTACCTAATTCATTCCATTCCTAACTACCCCTCCTCTTCCCTCTCTGATATCTTACTATACTCCGAATCAAGCTTTTTGAAGCTCACAAGACAACCTTATTGAAGTGTACATGCCAAAGAAGAACACTGGGAAACTCCTATACAGCCACTCTTTGGCACACACTTGGAACAAACTACCCCCCTCACGTACATTCCATTACCAACACTAATTTCTTTAAAAAAGAGTTAAAATCCCACCTGCTAAACTCAATCTTGCCCATGCCATGATCCCACCTAAATTCCCTTACAATCTATCTTCCAACTCCCCCATCGCCTTTATACACTAAACGTTTACCGCACTCCCACTTTCTATATAGCCTGGGAGTATTTCCTCTCACTGTTGATCATTGTTACATACCTTTTTGTATATATTTTTGTTTTACACTGAAAAACATCACTGCTGACTATTCTTATATATACTATTTTTGATGTGTTCACCTATACTATATGTACTACATCACTGTTGAACATTGTTTTCCCTATTTCTTTGTATATACATTTGTCTTACACTGATTTTGATGTATTTCACTTATACTATATGTACTCATTTTTTAAATAGTCTTGGTCTGAATTTGTATCTGTCTATGCTTCATTCATATAACTTTACTGTATTACATTTTTTATATTACATTCTATACTGTAATATTTGAATAACTCTGGAGCTTTTCTCCTTGGACCTCCTCTGAAAAAGCATTTTCAGCCCAGTCGGACTTACCTGGTCAACAAATGTGAAAATAAATAAAATAAAAATAACTGAATAAGAATAATTTTCAGCATTTTTATCAGTGTCACTCAATAGCAACTGGCTCACCTTTTCAATCCCAATTAACCTTTTAGAAAAACAGTCCACTGGACTATCTTTTTCTAAATAATTCATTAAATCTTTACCTTTCGCTTTCTCCAGTCAGTCCCATTTTCATGCAGACCTTATTACCCATTATAAGTACTTCTGCATAATTCATGTACAATGCCATTTTGTTTGCTTTTTTATGAATTACTACATATTGCTGCTTTTCTAGCATCATAGTGACTTATTGATTTGACAGGAACTCAACATCATCAACTCAATTTACTTCTGGTCCCCTCAATTAATCACCCAAAAAAACATAGAATATACCAAGTCTTTCCATCCCCCTTGTAACTTCTTTCTCATGAAGTCAAATTAACTTCACATCAGCATTATGCCCTTTCATTTTGGCTTGAAACTCTGTCTGTATCAGAACTTATATCTTCCCCAACTCATATTTTTCACTGTACTTTCCGTATCTTTCAGTATCATGCACTAAATTGCATCTTCACATACTACTTCTATAAATTCTACCTTGAATAACTTAATCCAAAATAAAAATCTCTCTCTCGAATTAAAAAAAGGCTCACTACTCACCATGATTGCCCAATTTGTGTTTGTCAATTAGTAAGGTGGTGAGAAAATGTGATTTAGAGACAGCTATAGCTGTAATAAGAAATCCCTCATTATTCACTCATTATTACACGAGTGCTGTTAGACCAGGCTGTACTAGTGTTCTCCCTAGCAGCCCATGCATTGCAGTTAGCAAAGGCACCTTCCTACGCTCATGCCCACTCGCATTCAGAGCTCATATACACACAAACACACACATACACACATATACCCAGACTTACAATTCCCCACCTAATCCCCATCTGTGACTGTGAAAAAATTAGACACTGTCATCTGTGCTAGCATGCCTGGCTGATGTTTTGTATATAATTTCAGATTGTCCTGTGCATTCTATGCCAGCATAACTAGCTATAAGTTCTTACATGTTGATTTATTATCTGTTTTAACAGAATGTTTCGGAGACTTGAACAGTGTCCTTTTACATTTCTAACTGCACAATTTTGTGAAGAGAGATTTTAAAGGCAAACTGTCTCAGATTCAGGTGATCAGCAGATGATGTCATCGGAATGTTGACAGTTGCTATGTGTTACTGTAAGAAGCTGAAAGATAGGAAGGAACTTTTAAAAAACAGGTGTTGGTTGAATTTAAAAACTATGAAATTAAAATTAGAACTGGAACAGTTGACAGTTGGGCTAGTCAAGTGCCTGCTGAAGAGAGTTAACAGCCACTTGTGAGAAGTTAGTTGTCAGTTACACTAGTCAGTTGATCACAGATATGCTGTGCAGTGGATACCCAAAAAGGACTCACCAAGAACTGTAAGCCTGCCTTTGCTCTGTTTTAGTAATTTAGTTTAGATCAGAGACCGTGTCCTTTAGTTAGTTAGGAAATTATAGCTAATCAGCTAGATCAGTTAGAGTTTTTTCTGAATGTTGTATCTTTATCCTACAGTACTGATTTCATTTCCCTGGTGATTGAGTTCTGTTTGTTTATTGGGAATTACTGTTTCATATTTTAATCATTTTGCTCAACATTAAATATTTTTATTAACTTACACTGTGGCTGGTCAATCAGTGCTTTTCTTTGGTGATTTCAGAATGTTTATTGTGACAAAGTGAGATACTGCCACCACAGCTAGCTGGAATTTTGTAAATAATTATATGTCATTGGTGAATATCAAAATGATTTATACAAGATGCTTGTGTTACAAATGTATTAGAACTGTATGTCATGTGTATATCAAACTGCTTGTACAGACGTGTTGTGTTGAAAAGGTATTTGTAGAGTGCTGTGTCTGAAATGTAACCACAGTGTGCCCTACTGGAAAAGAACAAAATATACCTGCAGTATTGTTACTGTTTAAATGTATATGCTTAACAGAGGAAACTGGAGGGTTAACCTCAGTCCAGCAAACTTTAGAAAAGTATCTGAAATTAAATTATTTTATAGGCTACACAATAAAGAGGTTATCTCTCAAGTTTTCAATGCATATAGAGGCACAGAGTCTGTACTAAGGAGCTTTCTACTTTGTCCTTGGAGTGCTACTTTTGAAGCATGAAGGAATGCAATTGTTTTATGACTTCCAGCATCTGCCAAAAATGTGAGCAAAAGCTCTTGTCTGTATATTTTTTTAGGTAGGTGCTAAATGCTGCCAGCTTCTAGCAATTGAGGGGTTGGCCTGGGACCTAGAAGTCAGATGACCAGAAATTATGTCATTCTGCAAGCTATCCCAGCAGTAATATTTTAGATATTAATTTGAGAAGTCTCTTAGTGAGACGGAGCATTCTGTATGCGGTCTTGGACCTGACAAGAACCATTCACCATATCTGCCTTGCTCTAATGAAGTAAGTTTCTAGGGAACAGTATGACTCTCTTAGATACAGTCAGGAATATAGTAAAGCTTAGTTTAGATGTTTTTCTTTTTGTGTGAGCCTGTACTACAATGTTGTTTTAAATATTTCCTGTGGTTTTGAACTCTGATGCCACTGTGAATATATATTTAGTATTCTCTTCTTTTTTTACTATTTATTATTAAATATATTTAAACCTTTCATTGTGGCTGATCTGTGTAGAGATATTTAAGTTTTGAGAGTACTTGCATATTTATTTGGTGACACTGTGTGGGCCACTCCTAACAGCCTTGCTCTTTGTCAAACTACCATTTATATTAGTATTAATATGACACATTAAAATTGGACACTGTTTGTTAAGGGCCTTAAAGCAGTTGATAAGGAGTGACTGGTGGCAGTGGAAACACTGTATAGTCTGGCAAAAGGGGGCAGCCTTTCCCAGGTGTGCGTGTGTGTGTGTGTGTCTGCGTGTGTAAATCAAACCTCAGAGTGTGTCTGTCAGCTACTCGGGCAGGGACATGAAGCACTGGTTGGACAAAGAGGGTGCTGCAGGTCTTGGCTTGGTCACTCAGTTGAGATCTCAACTTTATAGATGTGCCAGTGGGGAATCTTATTGGGGATCTGGAGGAAGGTAGAGGAACCAGCCCCGGACTGACTGTGGTCTCTGTGTGCACTTAAGAGAAATTGCACTTGATGCACAGAGCTGCATCTGGAAATAATGTGTGTACTTGTTATCCTTCCAGTGAACATACCTCATGGTGCCAGTGGTGATGATTGAAGGTCCTTGATTACTGGTCTAGTGGTGGGTCGTCACACTTATACTTGCCTTGATAACTTCACGGACCACTCAGAAAGCCTAGCTGCTTAGGCCATTTGCTATGATTTGTTTTAATATTTAATTTTCATAACTGGACACCCCTTTGAAAGGCATGAAGACACTCTGGTGGCAGTATTGCCATATTATTTTGGGGAAGCAACAAAGCTGGAAATCTGTATCAGGCATTCCCAGAAGTGTTTGGATGTGTGAGATTTAAATTAAGTGTGCGTGTGTCAGAGGTCTTAAACTGGGACACATTGCTCTGGTGTGTGTAATAAGGAGTTGCATTAGGGGTGGACAGAAGTGTACAGTCCAGTCCCAGATTATACAGTATATTCCTGTTGTGCTCTTAAGGGAAATTTGTGAAATATTACTCCTGTTTAAGTGACAGTCTCACACTGGAGTCAGTAGTGGGATTGAAGCTCCTTAGTTACTGACCCAGAATAGTAATGGACATCACATTATTTGGTTGCAGTTTGGTGGGATATTAACCAAATATCACATTTGGTGCCAGTGGTGTGGGATTTCTACTTGGACTTCATAAGCCTGTGGGTAGTTGTCATTAAGGTGTGTGGTCTAGACAGCCACAAAGTAACCATACAGAATCTTAGTCCACCATAATTTTATTCATTTTTAGTTAGTCAGGGACAGCAGGCAAAGATGTCAGCAGAAGACTATAGCAAGCCGAACAAGAAGCAGTTGGCCAAGGAGTGTGAAGCCAGAGGACTGGTGCATGACAACCTGACTAAGGAAGCAATTATTTCAACATTAGTTGCAGCTTCAGCTCAGACCAGCATTTTGGATGATATCCATTTGGTATTGGGGATGTGCATCCTGCTGAGACAAGACAGTCCATCTTTTCTTTGGAGGACTTGAGAACCCGAGTTAAGGAGACTGGAACTGGAGGCTAGGGAGAAACAGCACTGATGTGAACTGGAAGCCAAATGATGGGAGGCTGAGGAGAGAATACGATGTCTGGAACTGGAATCAGCACACAGACTGAGATGTTTAAAACCCAAGTCAAAGAAGAGACAGCACTGGCATGAAGTGGAGCTTCTTACCCTTCAAGAGAGTCATGAAGGTAATGGGGAAGGGAATAACTGGACACCAGAAGGTGTAAAGGTCAGTAAACTTCTTCCTCAATACAGGGATGGGGATGACTTTGATAGTTTTATTCATATATTTGAGAGGGTATGTAGACAGTATGATGTTGACCTTGAGCTCTGGGTTCGACTCTTGACTCCCTTACTCCATGGTAAAGCTGTTCAGGCCATGTCAAAATTGTCTGATGTAGATTGTTTGAATTATGTTTATATTTTTTTTTTAGTATGTTTTTTTTTGGAGCTTTTCTCCCCAGGCCTCCATTGAAAATGGACACGTATCCAGTTGGACTAGCCCGGTCAACAAATGTAAAATGAAAAAAAAAAAAAAAAAATGTTAAAGTTAAAAACTGTCTTCTAGATTGTTTAAACTAACACCTGAAGCTTATAAGAAAAAGTTTTGTGAACACAGATGCAAGGCAGATCAAAGTATACATGATTATATTGCTGATTTAAGTTCTTATTTTCACAGATGGCTGAGTGGGTGTCAGGTCACCACTTTTGAGGGACTGGGAGACCTTTTGGTGAGGGAACAAGCCCTCAGTACTTTGCCTGATGACATGAGAATCTAGTTATCAGACCTAGAGGATAACTCTGCGGAGGAGCTGAGGAGAAAAGGGGATCACTACTTAGCAAGCAGAGCATCGATGCATAAGAAACGGATACCCAATGCTGCACATGGACATAAGGGAACCCATGGGGAGCAGTCTAAGCCACTCCAACAGAGTACACCAGTAACAGGGGAAACTACTAGTCCAAGTACACAGTTAGTACACAGTTAGGGATTAGATGTTTCAAGTGTAACCAGAGGGATCACATAGCAGTCAAATGTTTATCAAGGCAAGGTGAGAAACAGAAGATGAGGGAGCCAGCAAGTGATGATGATAAACTGCCAGTGGTAAGTTGCTTGGAAACAACAGGGGTGCCAATCTATCTCCAAAATTTACATCCCCTCTTAGTAGATAGTAAACAGGTTACTGCTAAGAGAGACACAGCTTCTGAGATAACAATTGTGAGGCCTGCAGTGGTTAGAGAAGAGCAGTACTTGCTTGCTTGGACAGTCCACTCCAGTCAGAGCTTTGGGAGGGACCCCATTCCAAATACCTTTGTTAGGATTGATCTTGACTGGGAGGGTGGAAGAGGAAGCAAGTAGCTAGGTGTGTTTGAGGATATCCCTGCAGATGTCCTGATAAGGAAGGACTTTGATAATGTAGTACCTTGTGTACATGCAGTGACACACAGTCAAGCTTGGAGAAAGGCATGTAGGTCCAGTAGCTTGGGGAAGACCCACACAGATCTCATACCTGAAGCTGGGACTGGTGTGGGTGGCTTGTTCAGTAAAGACGCTATCCTGTAGCGGTAAGTCTGAAAGTGAGCCACAACTGCTGGTAGGTACTGATGTTCCCTTGGACAGAGTGACTGCAAGGACAGAGGTAAATGATAGTTACTATGCTTCCTGTGGAAGGGGAACTTGGAAGGATCAAAAATGTAGAGTTGAGACAGGCTCATTTACGGACCCTGCATTACAAAGCTTGAGGGAGATGGCTAAGGAAGCACTGTAGACTAAAGGAAGAGGGGAGTCTGTATACAGGAACAAAGGTTTGTTATATAAAGGGTGGACTCCTGGAGGTGGGGTTGAAGGCGAAGTAGTACAGCAGTTGGAAAAACCTAGAGCCTACCATCTGCCACTTCTAGCTATAGCCTCTAATATTCCTTGTGCAGGTGATATTGGGGCAGAGAAATAGTTTGTTGTATAGAAAGTGGACTCCTAAGGAAGTGCTGGAAGATGAGGTAGTAAAGCAGTTAGTAAAGCCTAGAGCCTACCATCTCCCACTTTTAGCTATAGTTCCTAATATTCCTTTTGCAGGCGATATTGATGTAGTGAAGGTGGCAAATGCATTGCTTGAAATTTTCAGTGGGGTAGGTTTTCCAAGGGACATAATGACTGGCCAAGATGTCAGCATCATTTCAGACCTGCTGACTAGCTTTTAGAAGTGTTGTGGGGCAAAACATTTAAAGAACAGCCCATACTATCCCCCAGACTAATGGTCTTGCAGAGATGTTAAACTCTACATTAAAGACTATGCTGTGGGCATTTGCAGACCAGTTTAAAAAGCAGGACTAACCATTAAACCCAGTAAGTGTTGGGTGGGTGTGGCAGAGGTCGGTTACTTAGAACACAGAGTTTGGAGTGGTAAGATTAGGCAAGAACCTGTCAAAGTGGAAGCTCTTCAAGCAGGTCCAGTTCCTGTTGCTAAAAAGTAAGTGAGAGCATTTCTAGGGACAGCGGAGTACTGTGGAAAATTTGTGCCCAGTTGTAGTGCAATGGCTGTACCCCTTACTGACCCAACTAAGAAAGATAAACCAGACAAGGTAGTGTGTATTACAGATTGTGATCAGGCATTCCAAAATCTTAAGGATATTTTGGAAGGACCACCTGTGTTGGCCAGCCCAGATTATAGTGAAGAGTTTGTTGTGCAAGTGGATGCATCAAATTATGAGGTGGGGGCTGTGCTCAGCCAAGTTTCGTCAGAAGGAAAAGAACACTGCAGTGGGGTTAATACAGTGCAATGGAAAAGTATTTCTCCCTTCCTGATTTCTTATTTATTTGCATGTTTGTCACACTTAAATGTTTCAGATCATCAAACAAATATAAATTTTAGACAAAGATAACCCAAATAAACACAAAATGCAGTTTTTAAGTGATTATTTTATTTATTAAAGAAAAAAAAAACATTTGAAAGTAATTTTGTTTTAATGACATCAGATCTTTCATGTGCTGTCAACTATACTGCTTAAATGCTGCATTTTAAAACCTTACACTACCCTTTTTTTTGTAAGACAAAAAAGAGCAAATCTAACCACAGAGAATTCAAAAAGACATCTTTTCATTTAACAGGATAGAAATATTAGGGCATAAGATTATACTCAACATTTATGACACCCTTTTGAAATGCATTTGAAAGCATACCATATGATATATTTACAGTGCTTGCTGGAAAATATCTGCAAGTCCATTTAACTTCACAGGAAATCAATGCTTGTCAAACATCCTGTAAAAGAGAGAAAGAAAATGAAATAAAAACAGCATTATTTAGTCAATGGTAGTTGTAAAAAATCTTCTTCTTCTTTCAGCTTTTTCCCAGTTAGGGGTCGCCACAGCAATGCAGTGGTCTGCAGAATGATTGGCAGTGGAGTTTTAAGGTGTCAAGTTGCCAGTCCGGCACCCAACCTTCCACAGAAGGCGCACACACACACACACACACACACACACACACACACACACACACCTACACCTAATTTAGACTGTCCAGTTCCCCTACAGCATGTCTTTGGGATGTGGGAGGAAATCAGAGTACCCCGAGGAAACCCACATGATGACAGGGAGGATATGCAGACTGAACAGAAGACACCCCAGCAAAGAATCAGACCAGAGAACCTCTTGCTGTGAGGCGGCAATGCTAACCACTGCACCACTATGGCTGCCCTCATAGTCGTAAAAAACATTATCTTTAATTATAAGGCTTTTTACTGATAGGCCTCTGAGGCATTCTGGGCATTGCTGTAAATCAAAAGAATAAAAGACCCTTTTCCAAACACAGCTGTACAAATGATTCACACTTGTTGTTGTCGTTCAGCTTTTCCTGGTTAGGGGTCGCCACAGAGGAACTCCGGTCCGCTAATGATTGGCAGTAAATTTTGACGAACACCGAGGTGCCAGCTCGATGTTCAACCTTCAACAAAGGCGCGCTCACTTACGCATGTCTTTCGAATGCCCACCAAACCGCGGGGAGGACATGCAGACTCCACACAGAAGGCACTCCCCGCACTCCAGCCGAGAATCGAACGGGAGAACCTCTTGTTGTGAGGCAACAACGCTACTGCTGCACCACCACGGATTGTACAAATGATTCACATTCCGAATCCAAAAAGCTTTTATTGTCTAAAACAGGTAAGCACTTTCACAGAGTATTCTGCTTCTTCAGCCCATTAACTGACAATAAACCAAGTCATTTAAAAAGTAAGACACAGCCAATCATAAAAGCTTAAAACAGTCACATGTCATCAAATCACTTAAGCAATAAAGCTCATGTAACGAGATGACTGACTACCTAAAAAAGAAACTGCTTCACTAGAAATACATCTCTATAGTACTACTTTCATACAATTGATTATTAATTAAATTCACATTATAAAAATAACTAAATTCTAAGCCACTATTAAAATAAAATTGAGGATATTATAAAGTGCTTTCTTTGGACATCATTGGTCATCGGATGTAAACAATATACATTCAAATTATTAAATCAGCTTAGAAACAGTAACTTATCTTTACATGCACAGTCCAAAAGCAAAAAATTCCCCAGAACAGAATTCCTGGTTACGGAAACAGTACCTAATCTTGAAAAACAATTGAAATAAGAACGCATCCATAATAAAGCACATATGTTAAACATGCAAAAGGAAATACATATGGAATGTATTTACTTTAGCAACTTACAATTTGGGCCTCTCTAATCATCAGATGTATACACCATACCCTAAAATTGTTAAATCAGCTTAAGAACCGTAACTTATCTAATAGAAGGCAAAACAGCTTCCCAGAGCAAAACTCCTAGTTATGGAATTGATACCTGTCTTAAAAAACTATTAGGTTAGCAACTTGCAATTTGTAAACAATATGCACTAAGATTGCTAAACCAGTTTAAGAACAATAACTTGTCTCTAGGTACATAACAGAAAGCTTGCCAAAACAAAATGCCTAGTTATGCAATTAGTAACTATTTAAAAAAAAAAACTATTGAGATAAAACACATTCACTGTGTATCACATATATTAAACGTAAAAAATATATACGGTCCGTATATATATATATATATATATATATATATATATATATATATATATATGTTAGCAACATGCAATATGAGCCACATCTTCAAAGACATAGTTAAAAATCATCTAAATTGAAATTCGTATAAACCTGCAAAAAAGTTCTTCATACAAAAACTATTAGACACAATCCAGTGGTTAAGATAAACAACATATCCAACTCCATATACAGTACGTTCAGACATGCAGTAATCACATGACTGAACATAGCCAATAGAGAATAACATTTTTTTAAAGGCTGCAGTCTTCAAAACACAAAAATAAAAGCCTACCTTCAACTATTATGATGCAGTGACTAAATGTGAAGACACAAAATTATTTAAAAGATAATAATGAAACCTATCTAGGGCATAGATGTATACTTGTGTAGAAATGATACATATATCAAGACACAAATATTCACATATATTGTGGAATATGTCAATTAAAGGTTGCAAGTCACCAAATATAAAAAAGTATGGGATATAACTGCAGTGCCAACTTAAGAGTAGTAACACGCACACATAAGCAATACAGATAAAGCAAAAAGCTTCCCAAGACAGATTTCTTGATTATAACATATATGGCTACCTAGCAGTACATGCAAAAGCATTATATAGTGATAGCTTTATTATGGATGCATTCTTATTTCAATTGTTTTTCAAGATAGTTACTGTTTCCATAACGAGGAATTCTGTTCTGGGGAATTTTTTGCTTTTGCACTGTGTATGTAAAGATAAGTTACTGTTTCTAAGTTGAGTTAATAATTTGAAGCTATCTTGTTTACATCCGATGATCAGTGATGTCCAAAGAAAGCACTTTATAATATATGAGATTTTATTTTACTAGTGCCTTAGAATTTAGTTACTTTTATAATGTGCATTTAGTTAATAATGAATGATGTGAAAGCAGTACTAT
Organism: Protopterus annectens; assembly: GCF_019279795.1. Classification (NCBI taxonomy): domain Eukaryota; kingdom Metazoa; phylum Chordata; order Ceratodontiformes; family Protopteridae; genus Protopterus; species Protopterus annectens. The sequence goes on along the minus strand of NC_056746.1, from coordinate 978,151,297 downwards.
AGAGATGTCTTTCTAGTGATCTTAAATATGCACTTTTAATAAGACTTTTAAGCAGTTTCTTTTTTAGGTAGGCAGTCATCTCGTTACATGAGTTTTACTGATTAATTGATTTGATGACGTGACTGTTTTAAGCTATTGGCCCGCGGTGGTGGTGCTGCAGTAGCGTTGTCGCCTCACAGTAAGACACTGTCCGGTTCGATTCTCAGCTAGAGCGTCTTCTGCGTGGAGACATGCGTGAATGGGCGTACCTTCGTTGAAGGTTGTGCATCAGGGCTGGTAACTCGGCATGTAAAAATCAACTACCAATCATTAGCGGACCGGAGTTCCGCTGTGGCGACCCCTCACCGGGAAAAGTCGAAAGACACAAACTGTTTTAAGCTATTAAGATTGGCTGTATCTTACTTTTTAAATGTCTTGGTTTATTAGTTGTCAGTTAATGGTCTGAAGAAGCAAAAATAATATCTGTGAAAGCGATTACCTGTTTTAGTCAATAAATGTTTTTTGGTTTCTGAGTGAGAATCATTTGTTTGGAAGGGGTCTTTCATTCTTTTGAACTTTGTTGCTGCTGCAGATACCCCAACCTTCACTAAGTGGTCTTCATTTCATCTTGGTTTACATTGCTGTAAAACTCCAGGCAAATTCAACATATCTTCATTTGAATTGTAAAATGTTACATTCAGTATCAAAGACAAAAGTCACAAGGCCAGATTCATAAAGGTTACCACAAAGTGTACACTTAGTGTAACCCTTCTGAGCAAATAGCACAAGCCTTGTGTAGAGAAAATGTGTACACATACTGTGCAGTTTCTGGTAACCTTTATGAATCCACCATACAGTCGTCATTATGATGACTGTAGTCTTCAGACCGATCTTTCGGACTTGAGCAATCCTTTTAATGGAATGCCTTCAATTAGTCATTGTAATAACCAATCTTTTAATGCATTTTTTAAGATTTGATTCACAGTTGAATTTATTAATGCCTGCACTAAGTATGCACTAAATGTACACAATATGTATTTAAGATCAACCCTACCACATTTGTTGTGCTTTCTACTTATTCAGAAAGATTACACTAAGCGTACATGTAGTCATCACTTTGTGGTAACCTTTACAAATCCCCCTCAGTATTTAAACCTGCAAGAAAATCAGTAGGCATACTAAAATTGAGGAAGAAGGTGTGAGTTATGCTTGTGTTGACTGTTCACTCATAATGGTGTACACTTAGTGTATATTTAGTGCAGGCATTAATGAATCCCACGGATTGTTATATCTGTTCTATTTTTCATTCCTTTCTAGTCCAGTCCGTTTTTTTGTAGAAATAATGTTTCCTGTTTTTTCTTCTGATGTCTGCATACTTTTTTACTTAATCTTTTTATATGCAGTCTCTCTTTCTAACATCTTTATTAGCTGTCAGGGGAGACTCGGCTACATGCAAAAATTTTTCACTGCAGATGTGTTTGATTAATAATCTTGCAGGTGTGACTATAGTACTAGGTTGTACTTTATTTGTATAGGCTCTTTTATTGATCTGCAGGATTATACCAATGGCTTCCCTTCCTGTGCCCAGCTGGACCCATTCATTCTTGCACTAAGGTGTGAATCTTTTGGCCTATTCATTCCTCACAGTGGTGGCAAGGGTTGTGTCTAAAGGAATGGGCAGTCTTCCCTATTTCCCCCTCTCCTAGCAGGTCTACAAGCTTCACTATAGCTGCCTTGAGTGGTATGTGTGGGCCTCTGTGCATGAGCAACCACCTGAGCAAACAGAATACCACTTTCATCACTGGCACACTTGGCACTTGTGTGCTGTGGTGATACACCTGCATGCCTGTGATGAGCCAAACTGTATCCATCCCCCAAGGATGGGTGAGCTGGCATTAGATGCTCATGCCAATCCTCCCCTAACCAGCCCCTCAATGCCCGTGGCACTAGTCGAATATGGGTTGTCTATACCAAGGAACCAAGTAACTTGTACAGGCTCTTAACCTACTCTTTAGCTACTGCCACAAAGGAATACCCTTTGTGTTGGAAATTCTGATATCTTTCCTAACATATAGCATGGAATATTTTACTAGCCCACTAGCCTGTGACCATAAGGAAGTCAATTTCCTGTGTTGCAGGCTTTGATGCTGACAAAACTTGTTTGAACTGGTGGCTGCTTCAAAAGGGGACATTATCTGTTTTACAGTAACCAACATACCAGATTTTGAAAAATCTTGCCAAGGATTGCTATATATTGCTATATGTAAAAATGTAGAGGATGGAATTTCAGCAAAGCCTTGAATAATCATATGTGACAGACAGCAAGTACTCTTGATTAACCCATTTAAGTCCGTCTTCAAGTTTACATGCATACTTACAAATATTTCAAGTACTGAGCAATAATGCCCTTCTAACCTGCCAATATACCAAAATAACTGTTCCCGTAATAAGTGTCCAGGTTGTCCTTAAAAATATCTAAATCAGCGCTTGTTTTAATAATGTCATTTGGTAGTCTATTCCAAGCATCAGCTGCTCTCTCAGAGAGCCATTTAGTACAATTCTCATTCCTATATAATCTCTTACACAGGTTGCCTGATGAATCTTTACTACTTTGTGATGCCTCCCAACATTCCCTCTGTCTCTAAATGCCCTATATACCTGCATAAATGATCTTAAATATCTATAGAAGGCAATGCACAAGTTCAGATATTTTAGTCTTTCATAATAACTTAATTTTTCACATCCTTTGATTCTGTTGGTATAGTTCTGCTGTACTTTTTCCAGTTTACTCATGCTTCTTTTCTTATAAGGTTTCCATATTATTATTCCATACTAAAGTTTGGGTCTAATGTAACTAATAAACAATGACTTAATCATTTCTGATTTCCCAGACTTTATAAATCTTGTTATACAACCTATAGTTTGATAATTATCATTAAACAATTGGTTGATATGATTAGGAAAAAACTCAAAAGCTGGATCTACCCATATAATGACTCCTTTGACAGTTATGACATCATAATGGAGATAGTGTTATTATGACAGGTGTTAGTTTATTAAAACTGTGTGTTTAAAATTTTCATTTTGAGATCCTCTGTGTTTGAGTCCCCACAAAGCCTAAATGGCATTCATCTGTAGTTTCAATGTACCTGTTCTGAAGTTTTTTTTATATGATGACTTGGAAAGATATTTTTATTCAGTATTTTTGCACCAGGTGTTATTAATGCAGTTTTTTGCCCTTTGTAAAATGTAGTCCCTGTCTCTGTATATCCTTCAGTGTCAAACATGTTGCTACAGCATAATTTTCAGTCATGTTGAGATAATTAGCTGCAGTCTTAGAATGTTTTTCACCATTTTATATTTGTGATTTACAGGATTCCTGGACAGGAATTCAGTCATATTGTTTCTTTTTCTGTGCTATTTTCTTGATGGGGCTAAGTTCTCAGACAGAGCTATCTCTCAGTCCTGAATACACATATTGCTTTGAAATTATCAAATGGGCTAGTGTTGAATATGAAGTATTTGCCAAAAATGTGCATGTGGAAATATGTGCATGTTCAGATAATAGCCAGAGATTTTATTTTCAGTTTTACTGTATATTTTTGTCATATACAGATTGGCATGTATATGACCTAGCTTTTTGATGTCCATCTTGACTTTGGCTCAGCACTGCCCTAAATTGTATTGAACTTGCAAAGTTAGACTATCTGTGTCAAAATATGACATTTGTGTATGTTAACTTTAGACTTTCTTCAATATTTCCAGTGCTTCCTTCTGGTTTTCAGCCTATATGAATTATACACCTTTATTCAGTATCTCTATGAGTGATCCCATTACAAGTCTGCAGGCTTTCTTGACTCTAGAAGTATGACTGACTGCCTAAAGGATGTCTCAATTATTTAACATTTAAGGGAGGTTCCATGTCTTCTATTGCTTTTTCCTTCATGTTTTCTGACATGCCATATGGTGAAAAACATTTCTCAAAAAATGCAATATTTTTTTTTCTGAAACTTATACTTTTCTTTGTTTAATATCAAGCCATTTTGCCTTTTTAATACATTTCATAATAGTTAATTTTCCAAGTCATCTATTCCATTTACTATATCAACAGTAAAATATTTTGCATTTTAATCACTTGTACCACTTGCATTATGTGCAAAAATATTTCAACAGCAAATCTAACTCTGAATATTATTTGTATGTGAGTATGCTGAGAAAATTATACTACTTATTCTGCTTGGGTGCAGCTTAAGTTGGAAATACCCATATCTCAGTCCATCTTACTGAATATGTTTGCACCATTAAACTTATGAATGGGGTCATCCATTAGAAGTATGTGGTCACTCCCCCTTAATAGCTATAAAAGCAACTCTCATATCTGCAAAGATTTTACTTTTCCCCAAACTTTCTGTTTTTGGTGATATCACTATAACAGAAATGCATGGTGTAAGATCAGACTTTGTTTTACCTAGGTAATCTCACCGGACACAAGTGTCCCATTTCAGGGGCTACCCCATAGCAATGACAGGTCAAATGACTTGTTCAGAATCACTCAGAGGGCAAATGGAGGTGGACGGACTCAACCCAGATATCTTTGTTTACAGAAAGTAATATGTTAAGAACTAAGAGCCTTAATCTAATTTCCATTCTATCAATAGTGTTCATTTTTGTATTTTTCATTCTGTGGTTGTGTATCTGTGAAGTAAGTATATTCAACTAAATGGGTAAAGGTACAAAAGAAAACATTTGAAGGTAGATTGACTGTATATGAAATTTTCCATGAAATGTGATTCTAAAAAATATAATTTCAATGAAATGTGTTTTTGATGAAAATTTTCAATGATTTATGATTAAAAAAAATGGCATTTGACAGATATATAATCATGTACTCAACATATAGGAGTGTGTTTGTTTGAATATACTGATGGAACTTCTCATACCAATATACAATGGTTGACAACTCATCCTGAGGCTAAGAATGTCTAGTCTGTGCATCTAAACACTCTTGAACCACCTGCTATTGTTGTTCTATCAGTACTTCTCTGAGCCAATATTAACTAGTATTCATTTGAAAGACAGTGCTGCGGTGGTGGTGCTGTGGTAGCGTTGTCACCTCACAGTAAGACATTGTACAGTTCGATTCTCAGACAGAGCATCTTCTGTGTGAAGATATGCGTGAATGGACATACCTTTGTTGAAGGTTGTGCACCAGGGCTGTCAACTCAGCACGTAAAAATCTACTGCCAATCATTAGCGGACTGGAGTTCCGCTGTGGCGGCCCCTAACTAGGAAAAGCCGAAAGACATAACAACATTCATTTGAAAGACAACTGATTTAAATACATCAAAGTGATTCACAGCCACAACACAGTACTAAATCCTGGTAACATCTGAGATAGTCAGTATGATCTTAGCTAAATATTATATCACTCCTAGAAATCTCATTAATTCTTCCTTATCTTCTGGCTTCTTCATTTGCATAATGGATTTTCATTTTCAGTAGCTGATTTGAAACCCTCAGATTTTAAGATATGGAGCATGTACTTTAGACTAGTGATACTAAATTTAATACTTATTCTTTCTGAGTTTGAGTCTATAACGCCTTGACCAGTCTTGCAGCTTGACCAACTTCAAATCATGTTCCTGTTTTGTCTCTTCTCTTATGTAAAAATAATCAATTATACTGACTATTCCCTTTAAATCTTTCACAATCCGTGCTATATCTCTCTGAAATACCTCTAGAACACATGAAATACCAAAGAGTAGCTTAATGAATTTGTATCTTCCTAGAGGTGTATTGAGGATACACAACTTTTGAGATTACTTAATCATGTCTAAACTACTAGAAATCTTAGTTAACATCCACATAAGAAAAGCATTTAATCTGTTTAACTCCTTTCAATGCATAATGCTCTACTTTAATCACTTTATTCATGCCTTGGGGGGTCTATACAGATTGCAAGCTTGTGTTGCTTTTCAGCTGTAAACACACTGCTAATCCTCTCAATATATTCAATTTAACAACTAAATTCTCCATTCTTTAAAATCTAGTACTCATCTAGTTCTATTATCTTCTTTTTAAGTTAATGATACTCTTTTAAATGCATTGACTACTGAACCATATCTAGAAATATTTTAACATAATACTATCCTGAAAAACTTCCTATCCAAATGAATCAATTATCTTAAATATCTGTAGGAGGCAATGTACAAGTTCAGATATTTTAGTCTTTCAAAATAACTTAATTTTTCACATCATTGGATGCCGTTGGTATAGTTCTGCTGTACTTTTTCTAGTTTACTCCTGCTTCTTTTCATATAAGGTTTCCATATTATTATTCCATACTCAAGTTTAGATCTAATGTAACTAATAAACAATGACTTAATCATTTCTGATTTCCCAAACTTTATTTTTTTTATACAACCTGCAGTTTTATAATTATCATTAAACAAATGGTTGATATGATTAGGAAAAACTCAAAAGTTGGATCTACCCATATAACGACTCCTTTGACAGTTATGACATCATAATGGAGACAGTATTATTATGATAAGTGTTAGTTTATTAAAAGTGTTTTTAAATTTTTCATGTTGAGATCCTCTGTGTTTCAGTCCCCACAAAGCCTAAATGACATTCATCTGTAGTTTCAGTGCACCTGTTCTGAAGTTCTTTTTATATGATGACTTACAAAGATATTTTTATTCAGTATTTTTGCACCAGGTATTATTAATGTAGTTGTCCCTGTCTCATACTGTATATCCTTCAGTGTCAAATATGTTTCTACTGCATCATTTTCAATCATGTTGAGATAATTAGCTGCAGTCTTAGAATATTTTTCACCATTTTATATCTGTGATTTACAGGATTCCTGGACAGGAATTTAGTCATATTGTTGTTTCTTTTTCTGTGCTGTTTTGTTGATGGGGCTAAGTTCTCAAAGACAGGGCTCTGTCTCAGTCCTGAATACACATATTGCTTTAAAATTATCAAATGGGCTAGTGTTGAATATAAAGTATTTGCCAAAATGTGCATGTGGAAATATGTGCATGTTTAGATAATAGCTAGAGATTTTATTTTCAGTTTTACTGTATATTTTGGTCATATACAGATTGGCATGTATATGACATAGCTTTTTGATGTCCATCTTGAATTTGGCTCAGAACTGCCCTAAATTGTATTGAACTTGCAAAGCTAGACTGTGTCGAAATATGACATTCATGTATGTTAACTTTAGCCTTTCTTCAATATTTCTAGTGCTTCCTTCTGGTTTTCAGCCTATATGAATTATACACCTTTATTCAATATCTCTATGAGTGATCCCATTACAAGTCTGGAGGCTTTCTTGACTCTAGAAGTATGACTGACTGCCTAAAGGATGTATCAATTATTTAACATTTAAGGGAGGTTCCATGTCATATATTGCTTTTTCCTTCATGTTTTCTGACATGCCATTTGGTGAAAAACATTTCTCAAAAAATTCAATAAAATTTTTCTGAAACTTATACTTTTCTTTAATGTCAAGCCGTTTTGCCTTTTTAGTACATTTCATAATAGTTAATTTTCCAAGTCATCTATTCCATTTACTATATCAACAGTAAAATATTTTTCATTTTAATCACTTGTACCACTTGTATTATGTGCAAAAATATTTCAACAGCAAATCTGACTCTAAATATTATTTCTGTGTGAGTATGCTGAGAAAATTATACTACTTATGCTGCTTGGGTGCAGCTTAAGTTGGAAATACCCATATCTCGGACCATCTTACTGAATATTTTTGCACCATTAAACTTATGAATGGGGTCATCCATTAGAAGTATGTGGTCTTTCCCCCTTAATAGCTATAAAAGAAACTCTCATATCTGCAAAGATTTTACTTTTCCCCAAACTTTCTGTTTTTGGTGATATCACTATAACAGAAATGTATGGTGTAAGATCAGACTTTGTTTTAACCAGGTAATCTCACTGGACACAAGTGTCCCATTTCAGCGGCTACCCCAGAGCAATGACAGGTCAAGTGACTTGTTTAGAATCACTCAGAGGGCAAATGGAGGTGGAAGGACTCAACCCAGATATTTTTGTTAACAGAAAGTAATATGTTAAGAACTAAGAGCTTTAATCTAATTTCCATTCTTTCAATAGTGTTCATTGTTGTATTTTCCCTCTGTGGTTGTGTGCCTGTGAAGTAAGTACATTCAACTAAATGGGTAAAGGTACAAAAGAAAACATTTGAACGTAGATTGACTATATATGAACTTTGAACTTTGCTATGAAATGTGATTCTAAAAAATATAATTTCAATGAAATGTGTTTTTGATGAAAATTTTCAGTGAGTTATGATTCAAAGAAAATCGGATTTGACAAATAGATATATAATCATGTAGCCAACATATGTGTGTGTGTTTGAATATACTGATGGAACTTCTCATACCAATATACAATGGTTGACAACTCATCCTGAGGCTGAGAATGTCTAGTCTGTGCATCTAAACACTTTTGAACCACCCGCTATTGTTCTTCTATCAGTACTTCTCTGAGCCAATATTAACTAGTATTTATTTGAAACGCAACTGATTTAAATACATCACAGTGATTCACAGCCACATCGCAGTACTAAATCTTGGTAACATCTGAGATAGTCAGTATGATCTTAGCTAAATATTATATCACTCCTAGAAATATCATTACTTCTTCCCTATCTTCTGGCTTCTTCATTTGCACAATGGATTTTCATTTTTAGTAGCTGATTTGAAACCCTCAGACTTTAAGATATGGAGCATGTACTTTAGACTAGTGATACTAAATGTAATACTTATTCTTTCTGAGTTTGAGGCTGTAATGCCTTGACCAGTCTAGCAGCTTGACCAACATCAAATCATGTTCCTGTTTTGTCTCTTCCCTTATCTAAAAATAATCAATTATACTGACTATTCTCTTTGAACCATTCACAGTCCATGCTATATCTCTCTGAAATACCTCTAGAACACATGAAATACCAAAGAGTAGCTTAAGGAATCTGTATCTTCCTAGAGGTATATTGAGGATACACAACTTTTGAGATTACTTAATCACGTCTAAACTACTAGAAATCTTAGTTAACACCCACATCAGAAAAGCATTTAATCTGTTTAACTACTTTCAATGTATAATGCTTTCCTTTGATCACTTTATTCATGCCTTGGGGGGGTCTATACAGATTGCAAGCTTGTGTTGCTTTTCAGCTGTAAACACACTGCTATTCCTCTCAATATATTCAATTTAACAACTAAATTCTTCATTCTTTTAGCGTCTAGTTCTCATCTAGTTCTATTCTCTTCTTTTTAAGTTAATGATACTCTTTTAAATGTATTGACTACTGAACATTATGGAGAAATATTTTAACATAATACTATCCTGAAAAAATTCCTATCCAAATGAACAAATCTAAATATTTTTTGCAAAATATCATCACTGAAATCAGTCTGCAACTTTGTGATTAATATGTTTATTTTGCTCCCTGGTTTTTGCTTGTTTAACTGTTAATATATGACATACTTGTAACAAAATTCTAAACTACAGTGAGAATTTTCTGGAGACATCGAGAAAAAGCACCTTTGCAAGCATATGATTTGGCACCATCTCTAAATATGTAAATGCCTATATACTATAAATTAATGTTATATTTCTTATTCTTGAACTCACATCTGACACTGGTAATTCACAGACTTTACTTTATGCCCTGGATATGCCATTCTTTGGTATTTCATGCGTTCTGAAGATATTACACAGATCTATCACATGGGTTGTTGAAATTTCAGATATATAGTCAATATAATTAAATATTTCCAGATTAAAATATTTCCTCACAATGCCTTTCACCGTTTTAAGCTTTCAATGCAGTTTCAGAAAAATATTGCATTTAGCTCCAGTATACAGCTTAAAGTCAATACTTTGCTATTATATATTGAGATTTACAGATCAAAAATTGCTGTCAGTGCTCTCCAAGAAATGTAGTGTATACTGTTTCTACATTTCCATACTTCCCATAAATGTTTCATCCTCTTTTATTCATAATTTCAGTATACTGCAAATTCAGTGAAGCATTCATTTAGTTTCTCAAGTACTCCTACAATCTGATTTCTCATTGATTACAATACATTTCCTTAGCTTGCACTTGTAGCTAGACCTAGTCCACAAAGCTTTAATTTTAACTGTGTGACTCCTCCTAAGCACTATCTTAGATATCTTGTTGGTTTTAATATCATTTGTTAATATTTAACACATGCATTCATTTTGTGCTTTATTTTTAGATTACTTTGTCATGTTTTTTTTTAAATTTTGTACGCTTCGATTTCTTTTGCGAGTCCGGTTATATTCTAGTAATTTTACTTCCTTTGTACACATCCAGACCATGATGTAAAGTCAGTTCTGATTCTGTCAATGGGCTTTCCCTTACTTATTTGTTATTAATAAAACAAACATTTCTGTCTCTGATTAATGAAGTATGCAATTTACCACATCCATAGCCTTTTACTCTATTTAATTCAGTCCTGTAAGCATCAGTAGATGCCCATGTATCTCGATTATTTATAAAGAATAAATATCAGACAAATGTCCATTTTTCCTTTGACTTACAACATACTTTTTGTTATTCTCTTTTAACTTCTAATGCATCTGTCTCATCTTCTTTGAGGATAGAAGTATCAAATATCCTTATTTTTCTCCTCTCTGATATGTATGAATGTAGCACATCATCTATCTTCTGCCTTTTTTGCAATTCCACTGAAAGTGAGATACATTTCTGACTTTTAGATCCAAAGTTCACAGACTTCTGTCAAGTTACCTTGCAGCTTAAGAGATGATGACACACTACAGGATTCATAAATTAAATGAAAGCAAGAGTTGGCACTACAGGGGAAAAGACTGATGGTTCAGTTGTTTTTCAAAACAAAACATGAAAAAATAATTTTTTACTAAAAATGTATTTGCAAGAATCAGAGAGTAAGAAAAGTGATGGTGATCTGTTGGATTACCTGTACATGTGGCCATGATAAGGCAGACATCCTTTTCTGACACCTTGTAGGATTTTTCTACTTAAGTGGCCAAAATAGCTTAATGTAGAGGCATGAGACAGAGTGATACTAACACTTCAAGAGCTTTACTGCAAGTGCTTAGCTATGGCAGGCAAAATGGCATGCATCCCAGTTATTATGTTTAGTTATGGCAGGCAAAATTACATGCATCTCAGTTACTGCTACCAAACCTTGAAATTATACTTTACACAAATTGGGGCAGATACTTGAAATACAATAGAGATTTACCATTAGCAAAAGCAGACAAGAAGCATAATAAAATGCAACAAATGGCCACAGAATTATGTGGTAATTAGCATGAAGGCATGCTATGGTTGTAATATGTTTGGGGGTTCATAAGCTGACCCTAGGCAAACAATCCCTAAGATGATTAACATCCTAGCCAAATAACCCCCTTAAATTGCAATGTAATTCAGTAATGTTCATTTCCTTTGTCTAAAAGGATATGCAGTAAAGCCCAAGAGAAAGAGTTTATGACTACCCACACAATCACTGAGATTAACTCTGAAAGCATAAAGAGTTTTGCTCTGTTTGACAGTTAGGGGGAGTTTGTTTCATAAGTGTGGAATTCATTTGGTTAGGTGCCTATCCCAACAAAGAATCTAATTTGTTTGTTGATATAAGTTGAAATCCTTAGTACAGATCTTTGAGAGGATGTTGGATCTGTGGAAGTGCAGGTAGTTGAAAACAGCATTGTCTTTCATGTCTCAAAACAAAACTCATAGTGAAAGAGCTGTAGGAATCTAAGAACTCACACAGGGCTGCCAGTCAATCTATAAAATCAAGGAGCTTGAGACCAATGATATTTTAGTTAAGAATCTCTGAGGCATGTCAAGTTGAGCATTATGCGTAGAAAGGTACATGTTGAAAGAAGCACTATATACAGTGATGGGCCTTATGAGGGATGTGTACAAGGAAACTAAGACTTTAGCTCTAGAGGAGATGTCTTTGGAAATTAGGTTGGTCAGATAGAAGGATTTTGAACTACTATGGAGACATAATGGCCAAACACTACTGACTTATCAACACAGGTGCCCAAGTCTAACGTGACAGTATATTAGTTTGGAGGGATATGTTTGTATGACAGAAGGTTGGAAAATTCTATTTATGAAATAGAACATTACATTTCTTAGTATGCAGCTTAAGACCATTGTTAGTACACCATGAGATGGCATAGTTAAGTCACTGCTGAAGTAATTATGTGATAAAAGGTAAACTACAATTGTGGCAGTTTGCAGTCATCAGTATATTAAGGTAACTGCAGGCTGGGAACATTAGACTGAACATCAGAGAAATAAAAGTTGAAAAGGCTGGTCCCAATGTTGAGCTTTGTGAGACATTGCATTTAATATTTCTCTTATGTTCAGAGGAAGCTTCAGTAACTTTCACTAATGTGCTCTGTTAGTCAACCAATTAGCTATCCACTGAACAACACAAGGATTTAAATGAAGTTTAGTAAGCTTATCAAAATACATACGTGCATGGGGGGGTTGTGGTGGTACAGTGGTTAGCATTGTTGCCTCACAACAAGAGGTTCTCCAGTTCGATCCTCTGCTGGGGTGCCCTCTATGTGGAGTCTGCATGACCTCCCTGTGGTCATGTGTATTTCCGCTTGGTGCTCCAGTTTCCTCCCACATCCCAAACACATGCTGCAGGTGGATTGAACAGTCTGATCATAGGTGTGACTGTGTGCATGTGTGTGCTTTCTGCTAAAGGCTGGCAACTAGACACCATAAAACTCCACTGCCAATCATTCTGTGGACCGTTGTTTTGCTGAGGCAACCCATAATGGGAAAAGCCAAAAGAAGAAGAGATCAAAATACCTGCATGGGTGATTGTATTGAAGGCTTAGATAAGATCAAAATGGGCTGTGTAAATGCAGTGGCCATTGTCCATGGCTTTAATGGGCTTTTTGAAATACTCTACAAAGTTAAGGAGGCAGGATCTGCCTTAGACCAACCTAAACTGGTTTGGGTCAATCTCCAGAAGTTTCCCATCATCTGTATTAATGATCTCAGATATGATGCACTCATAGCCTTACATATAAAACTGGACAGACTAATGGGTCTGTAATTGCCTGGATTGGTGACATTGCCACTCTGTACATAGAGAGAGAACATAGTGGTAGCTCTCTAAACATCATGTCTGTAGTTTGTAAAGAGAATGAGGTTATAAAAGTTAAGAGGAGGAATAACTAGGTTATATTTAGTACTAATGTGTAGGCAACTCAGTGCATTACCAGGACACATCTGTGGACTATGGTAATTTTAAGGGATATGTTTGGAGGATCCTGGGAATAAGTGTGTGTGTGTGTGTGTGTGTGTGTATATATATATATATATATATATATATATATATATATATATATGTATGTGTGTGTGTTTGGATGTTGTAGGGTTTATGGAGTAATGGGTTTCGGTGGCTGGACCATATGGTGTAGTCAGGCACATACCATGTATGCCATAGCCTATACTTTTTTTGATGAAGAGGATCATTTGGCCCTGGCCAAATTCCTCCTGATCAGAATGAATAATACTTTGAGTCTTCCCTGAAAAGAGGCCATTAGCCTAGTGGGACTAATTTTGATTAACAAAGTGTAGAGAGAGAAAGAAAGAAAGAGAAAGAAAGAGAGAAGAATGACAAAGAAAGGCATGCATATTGTGCAATAAGATGTACTGATTTCTTTTCATTTTTACCGTTTTAATTTTTATTAAGTTATACAATTAATTAAACAGATTTTTGCCTGCACTGGTAAAGTGTGCTAGCAGGAATCATGCACCGTCCTGTTTGGGAATTGCAGAAAAAATATTCCAAAACCCAGCTGCATTCTTACCTCTCCCAAAAATGGAAATGCAGTTGCACTCCACCTACCTAACCTGCTTAATACATAAATACTTTATAACACACAAAGTTTGTTCTTCCTTACACACTATTGGTTAACCCTATGCACTTCCTTCATGCTAATGCTACCTATATACCACTCTCAGAGGATTTAAACCTCTTTATTAATTTAACTCATGCTAATATTCATGTATAAAAAACTCATCCATGCTAATGTTACTTCTATATCATTCTCAGATTATTTAAACCTCTGTATTAATTTAACCTTGTACTACTGTTCTCAACCACCTCACGGTAAGACGTTGTCCTGTTCGATTCTCAGCTACAGCGTCTTCTGTGTGGAGACTTGCATGAATGGGCATACCTTCGTTGAAGGTTGTGCGTCAGGGCCGGCAACTTGGCACATAAAAATCTACTGCCAATCATTAGTGGACCAGAATTCCACTGTGGCGACCCCTAACCGGGAAAAGCCTAAAGACACAACAACTACTACTACTGTTCTCAACCACTAAACATGTAAATATGCTTTACATCCTTCTCCAAGTTGATGTTTAACTTTTGTTTAGTTTTTGCGATTTTGTATGTAAAATTTGCTTAGTTTGTTTCTGTTTCCACTATGTATTGTACTTCATATTATGGAGCTTGTACTATGTATTATTGGAGCTTTCTCCCCAGGCCTCCACTGAAAACGGGCTCTTTGAGCCCAGTGGACCTCCCTGGTCATAAACTGGAAATAAATAAATAAATAAATGAATAAATAAATTCCAGGGTGTACTGCCCAGTGTTAAACAAGAAACAGGAACTGGGAACAGAATCTGCTGAGCAGTTTCAAGACAAAACAGCCATATGAGTTGATGGGCATACCTCTCAACCTCCAAGCAATAAAAAACATAGCACTCACCTTTAAAAATCATAGCAGAGGCTCAGAAAGAGGAGCACTTTTTATTTTTCATAAAAGAATGACTTTGGTGTTCTAAACCATTTATAGATAGTGAAACAAAATCTTTGTATAAGCTTAATTTATTTATTTAATGAAGTATGTACCAACAAACATGTCTGACTTCATGAAAAACACCAGTAAATCTAAGAGTAGCAAGGCTAAATATGGGGACCACAGTTATAGAGCTATGTGTAAATCATAGCAGTAGAGAGGTATGCAAAGGACATACATACATTAATGAATTAATGAGGTGTGTAGATGACATATAGGACAGGTGGAAATAAATACTTAGGTTAACTAATTAATTAATTAATTTGTTCCTTCATTCATTCATTCATTCTCTCATTACATAAGTGAAAGTTTATTTGGACTTTGATAAAGGAGACACGCATTAGTTATTTTTGAAGATAAAGAAACTTTGATTTAAAGCAGCCCATTGTACATGAATGTGATATGTGGCTTAAGATGGAAGGGGTTGTTATTGGGTGGAGATATACAGGCACAGATCATCAAAAAAGTACAGCTGTGTATTTAAACTTACCATAACATTAAATGTTCCAATCCTTCAAACAACTCCTGTCTTGTGTAACTAGGTCCAGACTGTTGCACTGTTGCCTGAGTCAAAAGGGAGTCATCATAATGATCTCTGGAGAATCCTTTTGAATTTTCAGAATGACCCTGGATGTCAGTGTAAAGAGTGGAAAGGCATACAGAAACAATTCTGCCCAAGAAAGTGAAGATGCGTTTTCTAGGCCTGTTTGCAAGGAATGCTGGAAGAGAATTTTTCCAAATGTTTGTAGTGAATGGAGTTGAAAAGACCTACTTGATGTATTCCCCACAGCTGGATCAAATCCTGGAAGACCCGCTGATTCAATTTCCTTTTGTAAGGATCTGTCCTGGCCCTGCTCAGCTTGTCTGTCGCAAAATTCTGCACTGTCGGGATGTGTGATGCTTGTAGAGTGATATTGTACTAAATTGCTATATCCCAGGCTACCATGGTTAGTCTACATAGAGGGTAAGATCTGGATCCATCTGTTTATATACTACATCACTGTGGTGTTGTCTATAATCACTTGTAATAACCTAGGGGAACACAGATGATTGTGAGAGTTGAGAGTACTTATCACAGCCAATATCTCTTTTATGTTTGTGTTTTGGTCTGTTCTTTTTTCCACAGACCCTGCACCTTTTCACCCATATATACTGCTCGCCAAGCAAAGTCTGTGGTGTACATTGTTAGTGTGTTTTGGAGCTGGAAGAGGAAAATGGGAAACTTGTATTTATATAAAACTATTCACTCTACCAAAGCAATTCCCTTTTTACATTTAGACCACCTACCTCAGGAAGGGACACACGGTGGAGTAATCTACATAGAAAGTAAGCACACCTAAAGATTGGTCAAACAATATGACATGATTGAGCTACTCCATGTCCAACTAACCTTAGTTAAATTCCCATACCATATCCTTACTTAGCTATAGGTCCCTGCCTATGACCCAGGAAAACCATGCTGTGGAGTTACTCATAATTCAGCCAACACCATATATATGGGTGATTTCAACTATCCCACCATAAACTGGGGTACATACACAACCACTAACATGCAGGCTCAAAGATTCCTGGAGCAGCTAGTCTGCACACCTTCTAGGGGTGTAAATATCTTGGATCTGGTACTCACAAAAATGAGGGAACATTGCACCCTCCCTTGTGTAATGTCCTCTCTGGTCAAATCAGATCACATAGTAGTCACCCTTAAAATAAATATAAAGTCTCGACTCCCAGCAAACCTCAGAACCTTTAATAACTTTTCAAATGCTAACTACCTCCTATTAAGCAATAGTATAGCTAAATTCCAAGCCCGCAAACTCAGAGAATACGGTGGCCTATTTGGAAGGGTTTATGGAAACCCTGTACAAGCAGGTAAATAACTGTAAAGAAACAGTAGTACTAGACCAAAAGAAACAGTACCAATTCCAAACACAAGCCCCCTTGGTGGACCCGTATTATAAATAGGTATATAAAAAAGAAAGACAATTCTTTCCAAAAAAAGGAAGAGATATGCCAAAAAGACAAAATCCTCCCTCATCAGTCTCAACAAGCAACTCATGAGACTAATCAAGTCCACCAAAGCCAACTTTGAGGTAGAAATAGCCTCCCAAGCTAAGGATATCCATAAGGCATTTTTCAGTTCTGTATGCAACCTTAAAGGAACACCCAACAGTGTGCTGAACTAATAGTAAATGGAACTTCCTATGCAAAACTGGGGGATATGGCAAATATGCTGGCCGATAAATTTAGCTCCAATTTCTTTTTTACTACCCCCCCCCAGTCCACCCCCAGGAAACACCTTCTACCATTTCTTCCCCAACTATCTCTAATGAACAGGTCCTCACTGCACTCTCCAGAACTAAAACAATGGGACCTGATGATATCCCAAGATGCCTCCTAAACAGCCTGAAACATGACCTATCATGCAGTCTAGAATCTCCATTCAACCATAGCCTCCTGACAGACTTTAGCCCTACGGAATGGAGGACTGCAGCAGTCATCCCTCTATACAAAGGTGGACCATCAACAGACCCAGGGAACTACAGACCCATAAGTTTGACAAGTCATATATGCAAGGTCATGGAAAGAATTATTATGGACCTGATAAACAAAGACATAGAAAATCTTCAAACACTGGACCCATCCCAGCTCAGTTTGTCAAGGGCAGGTCATGCCTATTAAACTTTGTGGACTTCTTTGAGAAGGTCAGTAACATGATGGACAATGGCAAAATGGTACATACTGCCTACTTTAAACTGGCAAAGGCATTTGACAATACCTTACTCAGCATTATAGATAAACTCACAAATTTAGGCATAAATCCTTGTATCATCTGATGGATAATCAAATGGCTCACAGATGGGACAGAAGTTAGAGTTGGGGAATCCACCTCCATCAAGTGGGTGTCAATAGTGGTGACTCACAGGGCTTGGTACCGAGATCTTTCCTGTTTGGAATATACTTGTCTGAAGTCAAGGCAAATGTAGAGGGCTTATGCCTGACCAAATTTTCTGACAACTGCAAGCTGGGTGAAATCACGGAACCCTCAAAGATGTAGACCTGCTCCAGTAGGGACTGACACAGACCACAGACAAATACCTGGTGCTAGAACCATGGCCTAAAACTCAGTGCAAAAAAAAAAAAGCAAGCATAATTATACCCTCTGGGAAGACAACCACCCCTGCAAGATACAACACTGATAACACTCTCCTAAAAGTAGACCCAGAGTTATGGGACTTGGGAACTCAGGATGACAATAACTTGAACTTTGATCACCATGTCTTTATGGTAATGAAAAAAATCCTTCTGTGTGGTGCAAGATATAAGTAAAGGCATAGGTTCACAGATGTATACTAGACTAATGACCACAGCGGTCTTTTTAAGCCTAGGCAACCAGATCTATGGAGATCATAGTTCCACTATACTCAGCCCTCATTAGACCAATAATTGAGTACAATGCACCCTTCAGCATTTACCTCAAGGCATTTGCAACAGCTGGAGCATTCACAGAGGTTCCTCGCTAAAAAGAATACAGGGTGGAATTAATATCTCTTATGCAGACCTGGTCTTCAGGCATTTTCTTTCTTTGGAACTAGAAACATCCTTGAATAAAAACATTTCCCCATCTGGGAAGGAGGAACTGGTTCTATCACTCCTTGGGACAACATATGATGAAAAACAGGTGGAAACAAAGCAATCTGATCTAGAGGATCAGGAATGATGCTGTAAAAGAAAACACAAAGATCAATGCACGTAAGGTTCAAGTAAGGCACCCTTTATTACTTGCAGCAAGGAGACAAAGCATGTAAGAACAAAGTTTGTCTGATTTTCCATAGTTCAGCATGCTATTCTTATACAGCTCTCTGCATGTACACAAGAAAATATTGTTAGATTTACTGCTAACATGGTCAGAAAAGAAGACATTGTTAGATTTACTGCTGACATGGTCAGAAAAGAAGACATTGTTAAATTTACTGCTGACATGGTCAGAAAAGAAGACATTGTTAGATTTACTGCTGACATGGTCAGAAAATTGCTGTCTGGCAAAACATGTTTGAGAAAAACAACCTGGTCTTGGGCTAATTTCAGCCCTCCTTTGTTTCTTACACTTCTTCAGCTGTTCAGTTCTTGATATGATACATTTGCCTAGAGTCAAGATACAACCCTGGCCTCAATACACATTCTGCTGACTATGGTAGACTTTCAAGCGTCAATTGTTCTCTTATCAAGGTTTCCTGCAGCTGCACATATTTCACATAGAATAAGCAAAACAAATGTATTAATTTCTTTTTAACCCTAACTGCATCTAAGCTTGTACATTGCAGTTATACATTTTCTTAACATTTCCCCCCTTTTAATACCTTATTCTACCTTCAAAACAAGCATAAACAGTTTTTCTTCTCATAATCATTTCCTACTTAGGATTTGCAGTTAGAGAGTCATTCATTTTAAGCCTGTGAAAGCATTTTTTCAGTTTTAAGTAATTCCTCGAATTCAGCATCTTGGTATAAAGTTTCTGAAACTGAAACGTCTATGATATTCTTAACTAGTCCTTTCACACAGGGGGATGCAGCAGTATCCACACACCATCAGTAAGGCTATTCCTACACAGATGGCAATCAGAATGCTGCCCCAACCCCCGAACCATTTCTGGAAAAAGTCCGTCAATGGGTTTGGTCCTGGTTTGGTCATGGCTGACACCTGCTGAAATACTTCAAGATGGTTGTCTATCTTGTGTTTGTTGTCAGGAATATACGAACAGCAATCCTCCTGGATTAAAGCGCACGTACCTCCTTTCACCGCTAGGGTGAAGTCAAGAGCCATGCGATTTTGAAGTACCACTGTTCTCATGGCAGTTAGTTCATCGGTTACCAATTCTAGGGCAGAAAAGGTTGCATTACTCATTATTTCAAGAAGTTTAGATAGTTTTCTCAGCTCCCAGATCGATTTCGTCACTCCATATGCTGGTAATATGCCTGCCCACGATATGACGTCATCACCCAGATCCATGTGCGATAGTCCTTTGTTATTCCCAGGGTCTAAGTCATGATGGTATTTCCAAGGTGCATTGATTTGCCCCACTGGATTAGCAGGCTTCTTAATTTCTCGGACATTCCGAATTTTCCCTTGAGGTAAGACAGTGTGTCGTATGGCTGGAACCAGGTACCCCAAAAAAACAGCTACCGGACCAGTTTTCATGTAGCCATTTATATGCTTTTCTTCCGCATATAAAGTAACAATCTTCTACTTTAGTGGTAGCTTTACTATAAACATACACTTGTCCCGCGTGAAACATTTTTTCTGTCAATTATGGACAGTTGTTTGTAGAGAACAGAATCACGTTTTACTTCGATTGTTTTATGCATCAATTCAAAAAACGAATCATAGTTTGTATTGCAATAAGATCTGGTGTTATCAGGTTTAGTGTAGCATCTATAAGGAACTGTTACATTGCAATGGCTCCATCCTACCCTGACTGTATCATTCTTATGAAAACACACAGTTCCCTTTTGATGAATAGACAAGTGTAATGCTACTTTATCTTCTGATGTGACACTTGATGTGTCATGAATTAGGTTTTCCCAGGTCTTATTAGCCCCTAGGGGAACTGAAGTTAGCAGTAATCCCCCATATGCTGTTGGTAGAGCCGTGCAGATCCAGCAATTCGAAACATTGAAGGTTTCAGCATACATATATTTGATTACCTGGTAAGTATTGAAGTTCGGGTGCCACTCACGCTTACTAAATTCTACTTGCGTAACAGAGAAGAGAAATGGCCATAACAAAAAGATTATTGTTACCATGATGATCAATAGGATGGTCATGCAATATTTCTGTGGAAATGATTGTTCCATATTGTTTCTGTCTTCTTCGGTTCTTCCAAAAAGATATTTTCTTGATTCAGTCATTTTACTTGGACATGTGATCTTACTCTCTGCCCTACAGGACCTTAGCACTGATGATTGCTTCACTGGGTTTGAGACGGATCAGTTCCTATTGATCTGACCCCCCTTTGTAGCCAGACTTTTGTGCTTAGGGTCCAGATGGAGAGGTAAGCTCTTTGTCCAATTCGAAGTTTCTCATCAACTTGCAGTGCGTCAGGTGTATCCACGAAGCCCGTTTTGCTATCTTGACTGCAGTAGGTGTTGAAAGAAGCACCTGGTAGGGACCTTCCCACTTTGGCGATGCCCAGTTCTTTCCCTTCACAATTTTAATCCACACCCAGTCTCCTGGCGTCACTGTCACTTCCGATGTTTTGGCATACTTCTGACCTGAAACAGAATTAAACTGCAACAGATGTTTAGAACTCAACAATTTTTTCATATATTCAGCTAGTGTAAAATCAGCTTCCTGGTCTGATGACATGAGAGGTTTCCACTGGGGTGTGTAATAAGCCCTTCCATACAGCTTTTCAAAAGGAGTCAGTCCTTTTGCTGTAGGGACAGTTCTCATGCTCAACAGTACCAGAGATAAACAGTACAGCCAGGTTTTCCCTGTTTCAGCTATCAATTTCCTTAGTTTGCTTTTTAGTATGCCATTATGCCTTTCAACCAGCCCTGCAGACTGCGGATGATATGCACAATGATTTTTAAGAGAAATACCAAAAAATTTACTCAGCTGCTGTATGGTTTGATTTACAAAGTGCGTACTGTTGTCACTATAGATTCTTTCCGGAATACCAAACCTAGGAATAATGTCCTTAACAAGTACCTTTGCTACTGTAGCTGCATCTGGATTTTTAGTTGGAAAAGCTTCCACCCACCTGGAGAACATATCTATAATGACAAGGCAGTACTTCTTATTTTCACATTTGTTTAGTTCTATAAAATCCATACAGATAGTGTGAAACGGATATGGTGGTATGGGAAAACTCCCTTGCTTAGGCTTTATCGCCCCCTGTGCATGGTGTTTGTTACAGATCTGACACA
This sequence comes from Protopterus annectens, assembly GCF_019279795.1. Taxonomy (NCBI): domain Eukaryota; kingdom Metazoa; phylum Chordata; order Ceratodontiformes; family Protopteridae; genus Protopterus; species Protopterus annectens. The sequence goes on along the minus strand of NC_056746.1, from coordinate 978,129,488 downwards.
TTAAACAAAATTTTTTAGAATAGTTTGTAAATCCGTATGTTGTGAACACCTGGTTCACCGGCTGTACCATCCCCCCTGTTGAGACATGGCACTGCCCATGGCTCAACAATGCCGCATAGCGGAACAAGTTAGAGGGTAGTATTGGTTTTCCCTCCTTAGAGATGTACAGCCCCTTCTCGAGGATTGCTCCTCGTTTTATCCATCGCTGTTTTTCTGCTTGCGTAGTGAGTGTCTGCATTGTTTTTAACATATCTAAATTCAAGGTTTCAGAGGGTTGTAATTCCTTATCTAGAAGGAATACCTCTGTAGCTGCCTGCTTTGCAGCTGCATCAGCTCTCGCATTACCTTTTGAAATTATGTCCTGTTGTTTAGTATGAGCTGTACATTTGCAAATAGCTACCCTTCGAGGCAATTGAATGGATTCTAAAAGATCTAAAATAAGCTGCGCATGATTTATAAGTTTGCCAGTAGATGTTATCATTCCACGTTTTTTCCATTGTTGTGCAAACACATGTACAGTGGAAAAAGCGTATTGGCTATCAGTGAAGATGTTTACACACTTATCCTTTGCTAAGGTACATGCTCGTGTCAGAGCAATCAAGTCTGGTGCCTGCGCAGATAAATGATGAGGTAAAGATTTTGCTTCTATAACTTCAGTATCAGAGACTACTGCATATCCTACTAGGTTCTGTCCTGCAGGGCCCCTTTTGCACGAGCCATCCACATAGTATGTCACCTCGGCAATATCCAAGGGGACATCCGTGAAGTCTTTCCTAGGTAATGTCTTCTGCTCGATTATTTGCAGGCAGCGATGTGGTGTGCCATCTGCAGGAGTTGGGAGCAGGGTAGAATGGTTTAAGGTCGTACATCCTTCAATTGTCATATGAGGTTAGCTCAACAATATGGTCATGCAGGAGAGATGCCTAGCAGGAGAGAGATATGCTACTTTTTCTTGTAATAAAATAATCACGACTGCATGAGGTACCTTTAGAGTGAGTGGGTGAAACAAGACTACTGAAGCCGAAGCCTGGACTGCCATTGCTGCCGCGACTACTGCCTGCACACAGTGTGGCAAAGATCGTGCCATTGGGTCTAATTGTGATGGATAGTAAGCTATGGGACGTTGCTTATCCCCATGTTGTTGTGTTAGTACTGATGTCATAGAACCCTGCTTGCAATCTACAGTCTGGAAAAAACATTTATGGTAATTAGGCAAACCCAGAACTAGAGAGGAGGCTATTAACTGTTTCAGTTTACAGAAAGCAGATTTTGCCTCCGTTGTCCATTGTAACAAGTCCTGCGCTGCCATAGGTGTCTTGTAAATAAGGTCAGTTAAAGGTGGAGATTCCAAGGCATAGTTTGGAATCCAGCTCCGACAAAAATTAGTCGTTCCCAAGAAGGACATAATTTCCTTCTTGGTGGTGGACTTCGGTGCCTGCAAAATTGCCACTTTTCTGTCCTCATCTAAAGTTCTACCTCCCTTGGATATTACATATCCTAAGTACTTTAACTGTTTTTTCCAAAGTTGTAGTTTGCTCTTATTCACTTTGTGTCCCTCAGCAGCTAGAAATTGTAGAAGTGCTATTGTATCTTCCCTGCAATCCTGCAGGGTGGGGGCTGCTAATAGAATGTCATCGACATAAAGTAAGACCTGACTACCCTTTGGTGGGTTAAATCCTGCCAGGTTACTTGACATTTCTTGTGAAAATATAGTAGGGCTCTCACAATATCCCTGTGGTAGTCGCGTATATGTGTATCTTTTTCCCTGAAACGTGAATGCAAATCAATACTGGCTGTCTGGGTGTATTGGTATTGAAAAGAATGCATTACTAATGTCTATCACAGAGAAATATTCTTGTTGAGGTTTTAAGTCATTCAACAAGGTGTGTGGATCCGGCACTTTAGGTGCCCTTGGTATTACAGCGTCATTTACAGCTTGCAAATCCCGAACCATACGCCATTCTCCATTGGCTTTTTTAACTGGAAATAAAGGTGTATTACACAGAGAATCAGGGGATTCTACTAGCACCCCTCCCTTAAGTAATGCTGCTATGATAGGTTTTATTCCTGCCTCTGCATCCTTTCTTAAGAGATACTGTCTTTTTTGTGGTCTAAACGCTGATTTTGGTGTAATATTAACTGGACCTGCAGTACGGATAAGTCCTACATCTGATTTTCCTGCTGACCAGAGGGTCTCTGGTATATCTCGTAAGGCATTTTCTTCTTCCATCAATAGGAGTACCCATCAGCTGTCTCCGCGAGACTGCAGATGTACAGCTGGTTTAGCTTGAGTCACCCAATTCAATTTTTGCACTTGTATTCCCTGTCCTGACAACTCCAGTTCTGTTTGTTTTTCCCATCTTGTAACTCTCTCCCCTAGGTCTGCCCACCGTATGTTTTTATTCTTGGTCAAGCTTACATGTGGTAGTCGATTGGACTTATAAAGTGTCAAAAACTCCTGGGGCAGCAAACAGCTGGCTACACTATTCCCTTCTGCATCCCAGTATATGTTTCTCAGTACCAATCTGTTTGTACGATGCTTAAATTATTCTTTTTCATACTTACTATCAGGCCCTGGTGTGTTACAAAAATACAGGGTGCAATGCAATAGGTGCTGTTTATCAATGTCCAGGGAGGCAAACTTACTGATGGCTACATTCATCAGTCCTTTGGTCACAGTCCTTGGACCAGTCGTAACCAGGTCCTGACTGTACCAATAAAACGTTTCACTCCCCGATTGAACCATAAAGGTGTCAGTTCGTCGCTGCGCTTCCATGCCCTGCATAGTTGGAACCACCGCTATGCCAAATAACTGCATAAGATCCCTGCCCAAGAGATTTACTGGGCATTTTACAGAAACTACAATCTTACTTATTTGTGTTAATCCTGAAACAGGATCTGTTATGGTGATAATGCGGGAGAGGGGCTCCTGGTATAGCTGCCCATTCGCTGCTTTGACCAATATGGAATCAGATGACTCTGAATTGTCTGGTAATTTGGAGGGGTGTATCAGGGTCCGTGATGCCCCTGAATCACACAAATATTTAACCTCACTGCCTTCCACTAAAAGTGTAACTTCCGGTTTTGTAGCTGCTAAACAGAGCTCCAGGCTCAATAAAGCTAAATCTAGTACTTCATCTTCTTCTGCACCGTCACTGATTTCCTGTACTTCCTCTACTTCCCTTTTCACATCCTCATTTGTCCTTTCTCTACTGGTCTGTTCTTGTGATTCCTGACTATCATATAGTCAGTCCTCACCTTCTTTATCTTCCGTTGTTGCTTTATTTTTCCTGCAATCCCTTGCCAAATGTCCCTTTTTACCACATTTAAAACATTCTCTCCTTTTCTTGCATCCTTCAAAGTCTTCTGATCGCTGATCAGACTGCTTACCTCCCTATGTATTTTTCCTGCCCTTTTTCCCGGGGTGCACTACATAAACTTCTGCTCTGTCTTCTACGGAAAATACCTGAGCCGCCGCCTTTTTGCTATTAAAATGCCTTTCAGCATGTCTAGCATATTCGAGTAGGGAATGTAACCTACTAGTTCGATGGTCAACCATGTGTTTTGTAATGAAACTGCTTATAGGTGTACTACTACCTTTAGAAATGCATTCTTTAACTGCTGTTCATATGGGGAATCTTGTTTTTGATCTTCAGGAATCTGCATTCCACAGTGGTTGTTAAAACATTCTAGCAGTCTAGCAAAATATTGGTCAACTGATTCACCCTCCTGCTGGACACATTGATTAATGCAAGTCCAGTCTGCCCTAGGTTTCCATTTCTCAGAGATGCGGTCTGTAAGTCCCTTCACTCTAGTGTCTAATTCTGCACTGCTGTGTGGAAGAGGTTTTTGTGTAGCGTCACGAGGATTCCAGTTGCCACAAATCATGTACCAATCTGGTCCTACAATCTGTCGAACTACTTTTTCTATCTCTTCCCCATTTAAGTTATAACTTAGCCTCATTCCTTGTAAATCTTCTGAAAATTTTCTGAAATTAAGTTTCGGATGGGGAATCCCTTCTGTAGCCTTCCGGATATCTTCCGGAGTCCAGGGTTGATACACTAAGATAGTTGGGGTCTGATCTTCCTGTCCTGCCTGAGGGTTTGGAACTTCTATAAGTGGGCATATTTCTTCTTCTACAGGTTGTGTATCCTTAACTACCTGCCATAATTCAGAGCCACCTTCTTGATTATTTCCCTTCGTTCGGGACCTAGTTTCGATGGGATCTCTAACTTTAGCTAGTTTCAATTTTATAATGTCTCTTTTTCTAGGGAGCATAGGATATAACGGGGGTGGGTCAATCTGTCCACTTGCTCCGTACTCTGGCAGAGAAGGGGGAGGCGGAGGTGCCGATGTCACTACCAAGTTATTGTCTTCCTTATCCAAAAACATTGTCTTTGAGTCTTTGTTCTTTTGGTCTCTGCAGTTTGCTTCCTCCAGCCACCTGTGTGCCTGGGGAATTCCTAACTGTCGTTGTTTTTTAACTTGACCCTTAGAATCAGTTTTGAGTTGTTTGATAAGTGAGGATTTTTCTAATTTTCTGTCAAATTCATACTTAATAACCCATTTTGAAAAGTATTTAATATTGTCTGCGCACTGTGACTGCATATATTTTGCATCTTCCGTTAACGGTGGATTTCCGAGTGTCTTTGTACACTTATTACCCATTTTCCCTATTTTGTTTGCTACGTAGACTGTTCAGAAAAATATTACCTGATGCCTTTAGATTTTTACGTGTACCACAGATTTTGTTAAAGTCTCTTCAGAATGACTGTCTAAAGCCTACTGATCTATTTCACCTGATCTATGACAAGATTGTACCTTTTCTATCCCTGACTGTAAGAAAACACAATCTGACAGAAACAATACACATCCAGTCCCTGATCTTGAAACAGAAAAAGTAGATTCACCTTACCTGAGCCCACATGATTGATCGCTGATTCGCAGAAAACCCGTCCTTCAGTCGCAGATCAGAAAGTGGCTGGCCTTTTTTATGACAATTCAGTCGGAGGACTTTTCACATAAGAATAACCGATTTGGTTTCTTCCCCATATGGTTTCAGCCACCTGGCCGTCTGATCCGAGGTGAAGTGAGGGATTCCGGTCCGAAGGACCAATCTGTAAAAGAAAACACAAAGGTCAATGCACGTAAGGTTCAAGTAAGGCACCCTTTATTACTTGCAGCAAGGAGACAAAGCATGTAAGCACAAGGTTTGTCTGATTTTCCATAGTTCAGCATGCTATTCTTATACAGATCTCTGCAGGTACACAAGAAAATATTGTTAGATTTACTGCTGACATGGTCAGAAAAGAAGACATTGTTAGATTTATTGCTGACATGGTCAGAAAATTGCTGTCTTGCAAAACATGTTTGAGAAACACAACCTGGCCTTGGGCTAATTTCAGCCCTCCTTTGTTTCTTACACTTCTTCAGCTGTTCATTTCTTGATATGATACATTTACCTAGGGTCAAGATACAACCCTTGCCTCAATACACATTCTGCTGACTATGGTAGACTTTCAAGCGTCAACTGTTCTCTTATCAAGGTTTCCTGCAGCTGCACATATTTCACACAGAATAAGCAGAATAAACGTATTAATTTCTTTTTAACCCTAAATGCATCTAAGCTTGCACATTGCAGTTATATATTTTCTTAACAGATCCCATGAAAGGAGGAATTTCACCGCCATCTGTAACCCTGATGAATGATTTTTCAGAACCCATTTGCCTGAAGAAGTCTGTTATTCAAGAGAAAATGGAGATTCAGACTTTTTAGAAGGAAAAAATGGGCCAGGGTGGGGGGGGGGGTCGGGTCACAAGATTTCTTGAACGGTCACTCAGACTTGGACTGTCCTTGTTTTTTGATTGAGACTTCTTTTTGGAACCCCCTTGCTGTTTCTTCTTAAATGTCTGTTTACCTGAATTTTGTTGACACCGTTTATTGTCTTTTTAACAAAACTGGATGAAAAGATAAAAAATCCCTTGGACAATTTGGAAAAGGAGGGCTAAACAATCTTAGAGATTCTTTGGATCAGCTTGCCCCTTCTTTGCACTTTTTGAATAATCTGCAGCAGAGGGGCCAAACTCTAAATATCTATCTAAGGAAGAATTTAACATCATCATGCAAGTTCTGAGAATGCAGCTATGCAAATCTCCTTAAAACAGTACCACTAGCCACAGCCCTTGCTATCATGAGTCATGTACACACTGCAAACAATGAGTAATGACCTGTACAATAGAAGAAACTAAGTTAGTTAAAGCAGTTTTTTTTCATCACAAGGAGAAACTGCAGCTAAAACATTCCTCATACTTTCACTATTTGTCAGAACAAACTTTAACATATGAGCCTGACAATTCAAAATTCTGAAAATCAAAGTTACAGAAGTATACACTCTTCCAATACATATCAATAAGTATCCCATTCTTATAAGAAAGAGTAGGATTGGAATTAACTAAGTGCTTAGCAGCAGTGAGATCAATTAAAGCTATAACTGCTGAATCAGGTTTAGGAATAGTATATTAAAAATTAAAAAGCCTGAGGAAATTTAAACATCCTATCTGCATTTTTAGAGGCAGCTGGCCATCAAGGAAACCACAGACAGTAATGCACAAATCCTCCAAAGCAGACAGAGCAGGAAGAATGGGTGTAGGTTTTGAAAAATCCTTCTGTAGCAACTCATAGTATTTCCTGAGAGACTGAAAAAACTCAGTGTTCTTCACTGAAAACATTGGCACATTCTAGCAATGACCACGGAGAAAGAGAAACTCCCACAATGAGAATCAGAAATCTGAGGAAAATAAAACTGTATCTGTCCCTGCATCTTCTTGTTCAGATTCAGAATCTTGAATCTCTTCAGGAAAAGATGAATATCTTTTTCTTTTACTAGAAACTACTTTACAAGAAGGATCAATGGCCTAAGTTGAACTCTGAGCCAGACCCAATTAACTACTCATATCCAAAGAAATTTGAGGAGGAGTAGATACATGCTTCATTTTTTTTGTTTCTTTTTGACAGGAAAAATGGGGCCAATCATGTTACTAATGGCAGCAGCTGCCTTCCCTTCCCTATTCCCTCTCCCAGGGCTGACAAGAGTGGCTCTCCCTTGCACTGAGGAAAACCCAACAGCCAGAGATGACATGGCTAACCCTGGTCCATCTTGGCTGTAGGTACTACACTAGAGTCATCCAGAGTAAAAGGTGAGTGATCTGAAGTACAACAAATGGCCACAACAGAGTCACTCATCTACAGCTGAGGCAAATTGCTACTCTGCTGTGGTGGCAAAGGCTGTTTGCTTAATTTTTTATTTTTGTGGCTGGAAGAACTGACCACTGGACCATTTGTCTGCTCCATGGTCAAGCTGAAAATTGTGCCTCTTTCCCAGGGAAGACGAGCAGCAGCAGTTGTCAGTAAACACTACCTGTTCATAAGTTACTTTTTCGACAAAAAAAGCGCAGTAAAATGCTCTTTAACTCATTCATTCCAATGGAGCTCAGGAAGTTTGCACTGTAACATCCAATGGACGGAGCCTAAGCCCTTTGACAGAATCATATTATGTCTTCGCATTTCAAACAAATGTTCATATCTCTGAAACCATAGGGGTTATGAAAGAAGTATAAATGGCAAACTCTTCAGCACAAAAGATTTTTATAGTGGTAGTATTCTTTAGGTGCTAGGTCTTGAACCAAATTTTATAAGTCACAGTAAACACAGTAACTGTTACATTTGTAATATTTTGTAAACAACTTACAATATCTCAGCAACTACTCAAGTTACACACATACTGTCAGCAGCATTTTATTCATCTAGTTGAGAACTTTCATATGAGGCTAAGGAGACCTGCCTGCATTACTTGGTTGTTGCGATATTTAGATAAATGTAAAAATTATATCCATATAAATTAATATCATAAAAACAATTAATATCTATGTACCTGTACTAGACAGAAGTTAAATATTAATGCAGTTGTTTGCCATTGTGTAAACTTTAAAATGACATCTTTTAAAACCTTGTACATACCATGGTTTTAGGATTATTGATGCAAATATGTACAAGCAATATTTGACGCCTAGAGGCATCAGTAGGAGTTAACTGCAGATGCACCTGGAGGCGTCACTCAGATATAATGAGTTAGTGTATGTAAGCCCCACAAAAGAAAAATAAACACAATTTCTCCACAGACAAAAAATTTTTGAGTTACTTTACCCTACTTTTAAACTGGCAGGAAAAAATGATTGCACCATTTAAAAAGTATGTTACAATCTCAAGGCTAACTGTTCACAAAAGTTACTTTTTTGACAGAAGAAACACAGTAAAGAACATTTGAAAACACCATCTCAGCCCCACAAAAGAAAAGTAAACACATTTTTTCCACAGAACAAAAAAAAAGGTTTTGAGTTACCGTACATTACTTTTAAACAGACAGGGCAACACAATTGCTCTGTTTAAAAGTATGTTACAGTATTGTGACAGTAGCTTTAAAATAATTTTCCTGAATAGGAAAGTAAAACATCAACAAAATTAAGAAAATGGAAGTTTTTTTTTCCTTAAAGGGAACTTATCTGCACAACAAAGGAAAGTACAAGTCGAACGCAGATCCAGGAAAGCCTCAGAGGAGCATCCTCTTCTGCGGCAGTAAAGCTCTGAAGAGCTGTGTACTCAGACTTGTCTTTTAGTCAGCTCAGCTCAGCTCAAGCTGCTTGACAGTTTCAGTGTGTGGAAACTGCCATGATGCTTTGAAGCTGGCTAGCTGTTAAATCCTTGACAGGATATAACCCATATAGCTAGGGCTACTGCAGCAGTGGTAAATAATATGAACATCACACTTTCCTAGCTTAAATTATTTTGAAAAAAATAAGCTTCTGTTATAAATTAAAAATGTGGGAGTTATCTTTTTTCCTGAAGGGAACTTATCTGTCCAGCAATGGAAAAATACTAATCAACCATCAATTCTTGAAAGCTTACGCTCTTTGGAAGCAACAAAGCTCTTAAGGGCTTGGTGTCCACACCATGTTTATTTTTCAGCTGTGATCAAGCTGTCAACAGTTTGGACATGTGGAAGGTGTTTTTAAGCTCTGGATGCTGTCCATCTACTATAGCCTATGCAGGATGTAACCCATACACTTCCCTACGAAGATAAATGCTCCAAGGATAGGAATCCCTGAACTGCACCCCCCCCCCAAAAAAAAACAAATTTTTTACTTTTTTTTTTTTTTGCAGGGGCAAGCCCCCCTGCACTCCATGAACTTATGTCTACCAAATCCAGTGTTTCACCAAGTTGAAGAAGGGGGAAATTCCCCTGAAAATGGCATCATTGCTGGCACAACTCACCATCACAGTGATTTCCTATTGAGAAGCTCTGATCCTTGATGGGTTGAATTTCGAGCAAATGAGACTTGAGAATCCAATCTTCTTTCACCTGTAAGTATATGAACCCATATAGCTAAGGCTACTGCAGCTGTGATGAAATAATAAAGTTTCAGATGAGTTTTAAATGGCACAGATACAGAACTTTCAACTGTTCCTATTTTGGATGAAGTTTCATGTTTTCAGGCTTGATTTAGGATGTCCCTATTTTTCAGGTTTGATTTACCCCTTCATACAATTTTCTGAATCCCCTTCATCACATGATTTTTGAAGCTGTCTTGTACACAGAAAAGTATGCTTCTTCTTCTTTCTGCTTTTTCCCGGTGAGGGGTCGCCACAACGGATCACCTGTCCGCTCATGATTGGCAGTAGAGTTTTACGGTGTCGAGTTGCCAGCCCAGCACCCAACCTTCCATGGAAGGCACACGCACACACTCATACCTAGGGCCAGTTTAGAGTGTCCAATCCACCTACAGCATGCTATATTTCCAATATGCTAGTGTCAACAATAATATAAAGAAAAAGGAGAACATCTTACAACTTCCCTTTTCTGAAGGAAAATAAAATTACCTTGTGTGGTAAAATTTTGCCAAACAGTTCTTTAAAGTCTACAGATTTTTCACTGCCTCCTTGACAATGTGCTTCCATGCTGCCATCATTTTTTGTGTTTTTAAATGTGTATTTCAGTAGTATCCACATTCCTACTGGAAGCAGGAAGAGTTATTTGTTGTTTGAAGTATGATAATTAGATCCCCAGATTTTTAGTTAGATGTTCTTATTTTACTACAGGGGCTTTTGTTCCTATTTTCAATGTCTGTAGGTTGAGAGGTGTGCACATATAGATAAGCATTTGCAACCTTAAGATCAACACTGAACTTCGGAAAAGGTAAAGAAGTGAACACAGAAGTGGCACAGTTTCATAAATTCTTAGAAGCTGTGTGAAATTCTTAATTATGCAATGACTGTCCATTAACGTTCAAAAATGAGCACACTGATTGGTCACCCCAACCACCGTGCCCATTGTAAATCAAGCATATACTAATGGAAAAAAGTCTGGTTGCCCCGGCTTTCTTCCATTAATATATGCTACCAAAATTTTACTTTCCTTTCGGCATTATTGTATTGTATATCAGAGATTGCTTTATTTCATTAAAAAAAATTACAAAAACCAGAGAATTCAAATGAACGAGAGACAGGACAAAGAAAAATGAAAGGCTAATCAGGTACATTATGCAAAACTAGAGAAATGTACCTGATTATCCTTTTATTTTCTCTGCCCCATCTCTCCTGTCCATGAAAAGTCTCCCAGTTTCTTTCTTAGGTTCATAGGTAGGTACTAGGCTATTGGCCCAAGGGCCTAAGTAAGCCTAGCCAACAAGGTTCCCTGGCTTACGCCACGCAATAAAGTTATTTTCCTGTGCCCCTGTCGAGTAGAGCCACAGAAGTGATCCCCTGGGTGTATTTCCTATTTCCCATCCACTCATCAAGATTTTTCTTGAAGAGTGCTAATGAGGAACTTTGCTTGACATAGATGGGTAGCTTGTTCCAGAGTATGGGAAGGCTCTAGGACAGGAATATATCCCTCCAGCATGTCCTGTTTATTGTGGTGACAAGGTTTAGGTCCTTAGAACATGTAACTCGGAGGGATTGGGATTTCTTTAGGTGTAGCATGTCCAACAGCTCTGGGTTTGACATAGCTTTATATGTTAGGTAGAGATCACCTCGGAGCAGGCGATATAAAGCTGGAGTTTTTTGAGACGGTCAGTGTAGGGCATCTGTTTGAGGCCAGTAATCCTTTTTGTAAGGTACTTCTGTGGCCTTTCCAGCTGCTGCAGACGTCTTGTGAGGTACATTTCAAAAGGGGCGGTGTACTCTATAATGGGTCTAATGAGTGTCAAGTAGAGGGGAACAATGACCTCTTTTTTTCCTGGATGAGAACCCTTTTATGATGAGGTGTGCCACATAGAAGGATTTCCTGACTACTGTGGCGATGTGATTATCAAAGTAGAGACTACTGTCCTCCAGGGTCTCACGGTCTCTTGTCACATATTCGGCATTAAGTAGACTGCCGCCTATGTGGTAGTTCATAGGTACAGAGTTTTTACTAAAGGGGATGACAATGCACTTTTTGGCATTGAGCTTGAGGTCATGGCTCTGACACCAGGCATCTGTCTCAGTGAGGCCCTTCTTGTAGGATGTCCACATCATTTGGGGACTCGACTATGGCTCCTAGTTTGCAGTCATCTGCAAACTTTATTAGCCAAAGGCCTTCTGTGTTAGCCTGTACTTCAGAGAAGTAGATACCAAACAAGACAGGTCCCAGGACTGAACCCTGTGGTACTCCACTTGTCACTGGTTTGAAGTCAGACTTGGAGTCTGCAACTTTTACAGTGTGGGTTCTGTCAGTGAGCCAGCTGGCAACCCATCTTGTGACATAAGGATTTATACCTAGTTTAGTGAGTTTATCTATAATTCCAGAATGGGGGATGGTGTCGAAAGCCATGGAGCGGTCAAGACAGGCTGTGTAAACCACCTTACTCTCGTCTACAGCTTTGGTGACTGCCTCAAAGAAGTCGATCAGGTTTAGGAGGCATGATCTGCCTTTCACAAACCTGAACTGGGTGGGGTCCAGAGTCTAGAGGTTACCAATGCCTTTGTTTATGAGTTCCAAGATGATACGTTCCATGGCCTTACAGACCAGGCAATCAGGCTAATAGGGCGATAGTTCCTGGGATCAGTGGTGGGATAACTGTTGCTGTGCGCCATTCAGTGGGCACAAAGCCTGATGTGAGGCTATGATTGAACATGGTGCTTAGGTGGGGTGCCAGTTAGTTCTGAAGTTCGTCTAAAACACAGCCTGGGATGTTGTCCAGTCCCATGAATGCCATGTATTTGGCTTTAGAGAGTGCAGCTTTTACCTGCGTAGTTGTGATTACAGGGACTCTGCATTCTTCCTGTATAGATATGGGCCCTTTAGTGGGTGAGATGGGGGTAAAGGTAGCACTGAACCTATCAGCCAGGATGTTGGCAGTATTAGTTGGTTCTGTAATTTTCGTGCCATTGTGCTGTAACTCAGAGCAGATCTGGGTGTTGCCATTGAGATTCCTGACATAGCTATAGAATGCTTTGTGGTTGTCCTTAGAATCAGTGGCGATTATGTTTTCGTAGCTATTTTTGGAGGATCTTATAAGGGATCTTAGCTTCTTACTGAGGCTGACCAGGGAGCTCCTCCACTCATGGGATTTTACTCTCTTTTGCAACAGTTTCTTCCTTCTGTTGTAGAGTTTGTTTATGGCAGGGGATCACCAGATTGGCTTCCTTTTTTGGAGGATCGCGTCTTGGTTCTGTTTGGGATAGCACGATCCATGCACTTGTCTAAGTGCTTATAGAGTGCATTTGTGTACGATTCAGCAGTCGTAACTGTATTGTCCATCTGCATGGGTGTCATGAAGTTCGACACTTCTGTCTTGAAGCATGAAGTTGGCTTTGGAGACATTTTTTACTGTGGTTTCCTTAATGGGGGGTGGGGGTGGGATGTGGATATCTAGGGTGATTAGCTTATGGTCGGATCTGACCAACGAGGAGTTGACTTCAGGTGTGGAACACCGGTCCCTCATGTTGATAATGCCTAGGTCTAGGATACTGTTGCCCCTGGTGGGGGTGTGGATAAGTTGAGCCAGGGCACTGGAATTTATGAATTTCAGAAAGCGTTGAGCGAAGGAATTGGTACATGAGTAGTTTTCTCAGTTAATGGTGGGGTATTTGAAATCACCCATTATTAGGGTGTTTGGTTGAAACCTAATATTTTCCAATATATCAAGAAAAGATGAGTGGGAATCCTGGGGCATGGTGGGGGATCTGTAGCAAGCTACAATTTGAATTGCCGTTTTGCCCAGAGTTAGTTGCACTTGGATAACCTTGGATGCATTATGCTGAGCAACTAGTCTGGAGGTGTGGATATCCTTAATGAATATGGACACACCTCTGCCTTTGGTGTTCCGGTCCAGGTTAGATGGCCGAAAAGTGTGGTATGATTTATAGCCTGGTAATGCAGGGGAGCGTTGAACAAGGTCTGTCACTGCATAGATATCAATGTTCTCCATTTTAAGGAGTGCCTCGAGGGAGTGCATTTTGACTTCTAGCACTGAGTAGCATTACCCTCAGTTTTTGCTTGCCTGTTTCTGTTATAGTGGTGAATTTGTCATTTGATCCTTGTCTAAAAAAGGCACTATAGGGGTGGCAAGAACCTTAGCCAGTATCCGGAATCCCAGGGGAGACAGGTGCAGGGCATCTCTGGCACAGCATCGTGGTCTGTCGATCATGTCATCCCAGGCAGACAGATATTGGATCCCCTTAGAATGACACCAGAAGCTTAGCCAATTGTTGAAGTCAATCATTTTGTCCTTGTACTGCGGTATCATTCTGGGTGATGGCAGGATGCTACTCAGGGCTAGGGTCATACCTGCCTGGTCTACAAGATCAGAGAGCTCTTCCATGTCTCTCTTCATGTAGTCCAAAGAGGTATGTCTCAGGTCATTCACACCAACATGGACAATGACAGAGTCATATTTGTACTTGTTGTGGAGTGACTTGAGTTCATGGGTTATGTTGCGGATCCTGGCACCCGACAGGCAGCTGACAGTAACCTCCTTCTTGTTTAGCCTGGTGAGTGAGACATCAGTGTGCCTGACTAAAGAGTCACTTATGACTAGTGTGTTGGGTACGTTGTCTTGCCTTATGGGCTGTGGTTGAGTGGCACACTGAGTCTGTGGGCTATGTGTCATTTGGGTTGTGTTGGCGTGGTGGAGGTTGATTGCGTTTCTGCTTTGGGGGTCTCTGTTGCTTGAGCAGATTATTATTGAGAGCCTCCGCGAATGTTTTTGTGTTTCTATGTGTGGATTTTGGTGGTGTATGTTTAGAGCGACTATGTAATGAGTGTGGTGTGGTGCAAGTGTTTACCTTCTCCTCTTGACTGTCAAGTTCGTCTTGGATGGAGAGAACTTTACCTCCAGTTTGGCTAGATAAGTGCATCTCTCGCAGGTTGTACTGTTGGGTGGTAGGAGGAGAGGGTTGTCTGTGTACATGAGGCAATTGCTACATTGCCCCAAGATGCCCAGATTCATCAGATAGACAGGGGAGAACACTGGGAGCTGACCCTTGGACATGCCTGAATAAACTATTTTCCTCCAGATAAGTGAGTACAAGAGCTGTTTTTCTCTAAGCACGTGAGGAAAATAAGTACAAAAACTGTTTTCTTCTAGGTAATGAGGAAGGTTAAGTGCTGTAGTAATTTGTAGCTTAGTGTTTACAAGTTCTGAACAAGTGCTGAGCATGAATACGCAAATTCAAGTGCTAAAACCAAGAATCTGTATCTGAAGTAGACTAGTTACAGGAAAGAAACAAGTGCAAATGCGGCTTTTAAATCAGAAAGTTGAGAGAGATGGAAAAATTGCCTAAATGGCCAATAACTACAATTTCTGGGCCAGAAACCACTCCTTATGTGGTAGATAGGTTACCTAGTGCTTACCACTCCCACCGATAAGCTAGAAAGCTTCCCTCCAGCACAGAAAGGCTTGGGGGGCTCAGGAGCTTACAAACAGTCCTGGATACAGCAAATCTGTATCTAGACTAGACTATTTAAAGGACGGGGGGAACAAGTGCAAATGGAGGCTTTTAAATCAAGAAGTTCAGAGATGGAAAAACTGACCAAGCAGCCAATAACTACAATTTCTGGGCCAGAAACCACTCCTTATGTGGTAGATAAGTTACCTAGTGCTTACCACTCCCACTGATAAGCTAGCAGGCTTCCCTCCAACACAGACAGTCTTGGGGGAGGGGAGATCAGAAGCTTACAAACAGTCCTGGATATATAGCAAATATGTATATGGACTAGCCTACTTACAGGAAAGGCAGCAAACAAGCGTACATTTTTTTTTGTTTTAAGCAGAACACACCGAGATTCTAGCAATGTTTTTTTTTTTTTGTAAAGGAAAGGGAGAAAGGAGAAGCAGAAGGTTAGGAAACTAACTGGGTCGGCCTTCTCAAATGTTCTTTTTGTATTAGGTAGAATGAGTTAATGACACTAGACTGACAGGAGTGTCCCAGATCAAATTTACAGTAGGGGCGGGCAACTGCAAAGCCACCAACTATAAGAAGAAGAGACCAACAGGGAGGAAACAGATCACAACAGTCAAGGAACAAAATAACAGAATTGCAGATAGACCACTATATTCACTGAATAACTATAAAATAAAATGCAATACTATCTTTAACACTGCAAGTTTGTACTTATCCCAGCTTGTAATGCAGTTGATTGTAGGTATAAAGCAGCCAGCCAAACAGCTATTGCTGAAATGATTTCAAAGATATATGACTAACACTTATAACCACAGAGTAAACCTCTAGGCTAAGAGTTAACACTGAATATGAGTGAAGTGGAACAACAGTAAACCCCACTACTTGCAGAGAGAGAGAGACAGATCACAATATTCAATGAAAGAAATGACAATTGCAGACAGATCACTATATTCACTGCATAAATAAATATAAAAATAAAATGCAATACTATCTTTAACACTGCATTTTTTTTTTATTAAAAACAAGCAAACAAACAAAAAAGGCAACAAAGATCTTCCTTTCTCTGTTGCTTCCTTTACACAGCACTGATGTACTGTGTAAGCATGAGAATGAAAGTCCCATACGCATGTGAAGTACATCAGGAAAGCCCCAGGATACCAAGGAAAAACAGGGAAGTGCAGCATGGTGCCATTATCAAGGACATTATTTAAGAAAAGTAACTTTTTAAATAACACCATTGTATAATAGCAATAAACCATGGCTGTGTGTGGATAATGCTGGATTTACCAACTGTTGGTGTGGTTTAGTCAACAGGGTGTGTGGGTAATGCTGGATTTACCCACACCCAGCCATGGGTTATTGCTATAATATTTAGTTCCTGAGAAGTATTCCCATGCTACACTTAAAGAAATCCCAATCCCTCAGAGCCACACGCGCCAGGGAGCTAAACCTTGTCATCACAATAAACAAAACATGCTGGAGGGATAGGTTCTTGACCCAGACTCTGCATTATATTGCCCATACATGTCAAGCAGAGTGCCTCGTTGGTCCTCTTCAAAAGGAACCTTGACAATTGGATGGGAGAAAGGGAATTCATCCCGGGGATCAGGTCAGTCGCCCTGCTAGACAGGGGTCCAGGGAAGTAAATAGTGTGGGAAGAAATAGCCAGGGAATTGTTATGGCTAGGCTTGTATAGGCCCTAGGGCTGATAGCCTAATACCAACCTATGAACCTATTCACAGAGAAATGTGTAGACATAGTTTTCAGCTGGATCAGGATAAATTTGAACTGAATCTGGAACAAATCCAGAAATAATCAGGGACACTTTTGGAAAAATTAGCACTATTAACTTGAGACATTGACAAAATGTACATTTTTGTGAAATGAAGTAAAAGAAGTCTGTAACTCTTAATATTTGTTAAGCATAATTAACCAGATTTTCTCCCAAAGTCATCAGTTTTAGGAGGAATAAGAGGTACAGTCTGAGCTAAAATTTCAGTCAAAATCAGGAGCGTGCAGTTAGGCGAGATCCTTAACAATCCCAATTATGTTTAATAAAGTTACTATAACCGCCCCGTCGCACGTTTTGGCGCATATTGGATCTAAACATTTCGGTAAATCAAAAGTAAATGTAACTAGAGTCTGACTACAATCAAATAGAACGATCGCGCTATAATGGGCAAGCTATCCGATAACAGTAGACAATCACATGAATCAGACTAAATTATTCAAAACATTGTTAAAATGACATTACCCTAACCCCTGTTTAGTTCGTGTGGCTTTTTCATTTTTTTAGTTTTGTACTGCGGTGTAGAATTCATACCTGTCATCATCAAAGCGCGAGAAAGATGGACAGATCCCTGAGTAACGGGAGACAAAGGCCCCAAATCGGGGGTGAATGTTGAATATCGCTCTTCTAAACTTAGAAAGCCGATACAGTAATTACTAATAAGTGCTGCATTAGCATGCATTCTGAATATGATACGAAGCTTGAAACTCAAATGCATGCCACTGTTTAATGACTTCAATCTTCGATGACGTGCCAGAAAACCACAAATTGTATTTAGAGCATAACGAAATAGGAGGCAAAAACCTGTACAGTTTTGAGGTATTTGGGTAGTAAATTCGCTGGAAAGTGAAGAAAATGTTGACAGTTTTGCTGTCATGTAACAAGCACGTGTTTGCTTAGCGACGAAACGTGTCACTTGTTTAGTTGTTTGGTAGATGTAGAGAGAGAGAGAGGCTAAATTAGCGCATCACCGTTTGAAATCGAGGAATGCGTATTTTTTAATGTGTACTGTGTTCTATATAAAATGCAAAAGAACGACATTTGGATTTTAATAAATTCGGCTTGGACGTCGAGAGATTGAAGAAAAGGAAAATATACCCCCAGTGATCAGCAGGCCCGGGGATCACGAGTGCTGAAATAGGTATATTGCAGCAGATTGTATCCAGCATAGTTTAATACATTTTTAAGATCATATTTGTAAGAGATGTAGATAGCTTTTTGTCTTGCGTCTTATGATCAAAGTAAACTGGCGCATACGTTGCTAGTCTGAATTTATTTATTTTATGTTTTATTTTACATTTGTTTACTGGGATAGTCCGACTGGATTGGATATATGTCTATTTTCAGCGGAGTCCCGGGGAGAAAAGCTCCACAAGACAATATTACAGAGATTACAATATAAGATGTATAGATATGTGCAATGTTTTAGTAGTTTTTCCCAAAGGGGACTTGCAGTTTGCATGGTCAGGCAAAATCTCACCAGTCTGGTATACAGTACATAGTTGAGTTAAAATATTGTTCAGATATGATTTCCTTTTATAGCTTAATCAGGGTTGGTAACATGCACAAAGCCAGTTCACTTTGAAATTCTGTTTGATGTTATTTTTGAAGAGACTTATGGAGGATTGAAGGGTTATATGGTTAGGCAGAGAATTCCAGGTTTGGCAAACAGGGATTCCCCAGCTGAGTTATTAGCTTTGTAGGTTTGGACCAGTAGATTGTTGGCGGGTTCCTATTAGAACGACGAAAACGCATTTTGTCGAATGCGTTTTCATCGACACCTAAAGAGCAAACAGGCAAAACACCGAAGAGGCTGTTCAGCGAATTCTTTCCCTGGGAAAGAAGTCGCTTGACCACTTTGTTGCTTTGCTGTGTTCTGCACTGTAGTGTGGTCCCTTGTCCGGTATAGCTCCCGAGCGTAAATGTGCAACAGTTACTGACCTTAGGTTTAGGTTACGGGTTAAGGTAAGTGCATATGTATGAAAGTGTTTACTGTTTTTTTTTTTTTTTTTTTTTTGCATTAGATGTACTGTTTAGTTTACGTGCATATGTGGTTTAAGCTGTTTACTTTTGTTTTGGGGGGGTAGAATTAGGGTTAAGGTAAATATGTATGTGTTTGGAACCGTTTACATAAATGTGCAGTAGTTACTGACCTTAGGGTTAGGGTGCGGGTTAAGGTAAGTGCATATGTTTTAAAATGTTTTCTTTTTTTTTTTCGTTAGATGTATGGTTGAGTTACGTGCATATGTGTTTTCAGCTGTCTACTTTTTTTTGGGGGGGGGGTAGAATTAGGGTTAAGGTATGTGTGTATGTGTTTGGAAGTGTTTACTGTTTATTTTTTTTGGTTGGAACAGTAATTTCTTTCCCTAGGAAAGAAATTGCTGTTCTGAAGTGTCGACATTTTCAGCTTTCGATGAAATATCGTTCGCTGTTTTAAGCGTTCAGTGTTTTAATGTAAACCCTTTGTTGGCAGATCGTAGTGACATGAAGTTGTTGTAGGGCTTTATAATATTTATAAGTGAGGAAGTAACCTCAGGGTGGTAAAGTATTTTGTGGGCTATTAAGAGTTGATTTAGTTGAATTAAGCTGGGAAGTTCTAGCCACTATAGTTGTCGCAGGTTCTGGCAGACAGTGGTGGGTTCTGTAGGTGGAGCCAGTGGCAAATCTGGCAATATGGTTATAGCTGTGGGAGAGCATGTACAGTTCAGTTTTATTTAGGTTTGAGAGTACAGGAGAGGCATAAGTAAGAGTAGAGAGTAGGTGCGACCAGGCAATTGCAATTCTCACCAGTGGGGTTAAAAATGTTTCTGACAGAGATCCAAGCTTCTTATTGATGGTCTGTATAGTTTTGTTGACCTGTAGGTCAAATTTAAGATTATTATCTATAATAACCACTAGAAGCTTTGTATGGGAATCAGGGCCGGCCTAAGCTGAATTGGCTCCCTAGGTGAAGTAGTACTCCACCCACACCATACTAACGCACACCCCTATAAGCCAAACCCACAGGTAGGACACTCCCCAAGAAGGACACTTCAGTCTTGTCCGTCAATTATTTAAATGCATAGGAAGAAAAGATGTTAAACTGCAAGTGGAGGACGGTGAAATTTTCCTTTAATAAACCTGCTTTATCTGTTGCTCCTTCACACATATTTTACTATAAAAGTCATATCCTGAAAAAAATAGACGCCCATGTGCCTTGTTTCAAAGGGTTGCTTAAGTTAAACAGTTTAATTTACTTTGGGGTAGGCGAGCAAGTCTTACAGCTCAATGAAAGTAGAATAGCAGCCTCTCTCCTCCCTGCATACAGTAGCTTAAGCTAGAATAGCACAAACACATATAGCTATTTGCTAAACAATACAGTCTCGTAATGAAAACAGACTTAGCATGAGCAGTAAACGTCTCTGTCATTGAAATGGCATGAAAACCCTCATTTATAGAAAATGCATCTGGCCATTAAGTTTACCTTTGGGTTGTTTTCAAAACTGTCTCCTTGCACACATTTTTAGGGCCATGCATACATGCATTCATTCTTTAATTCACCTTCCTGATTATAGTAAATTATACTCCTTGTTATACGACCACTGCCACTTATTAGAGAGTGTTTTAAATTACAGTTTAACATTCTTTTAATAAGCAGTGAAACAATGTATAAAACCAATAATGACAACACTATTCATTTCAGAAAATTTCAACCCTAAAATTCTGTCATTACAATCCACCAGTATCACTCAATGCACAATCTCTATAGAAGTAAAATCATCTGAATTCTACATTAAAGAAATCTGTAACTAATGAAAAGGCTGCTACTAGCAAACAACTTTACAGATAATTTTTTTATCTACAAATTCAGCGCCTGCCTCCCTTAAATAATTAATTGCCTATATTACATTAAAAAATTGGTAAGTTGGTAATATTGCAATAGGAAATGACTAACAAGTTCATAGTCACTAGGCATCTCATACAAAGGACATACTCAGGAGTGTAGAACCCCTATCCCCTTATAATGCACCAAATAATCAACAATCATATGGGCACTCCAATACCAGCACTCCATCTTCATGGTGTGGGAGTAGAATCCACAGCCTTCTGCACCAAATGCAATTATGCTACTAACACTGCTTTCAGATTCTACACCACAGTGTGGCATTAGATAAACAAAAAACAGCTAGTTGCACACTGAAAACATTTACACTCGTTAGAGTGTTTTAAATTTGTAGTTTTGAACATTTTTCTAGTAAGCAATGAAACAAAATGTACCAATAATGACAAAACTGCCCATTTCAGAACATTTTAACCATAAAAGATCCCTCAAACTTCTGTCATTACAACCCACCACTATCGGTCAATAAGCACAAATCTGATGTTGTAAATCTTTGTTTATTCATTACAGATAGGACTTCGTTCCGTCCTTGGAACTGATACGGCCGTTACCCAGCTCGCGCAAGTCAAAAACTCTCAGCTACAAACCTACCCACAATGCTGCTCTCCTAGTTACTCCAGATCAAGTTTGCCCACCCTAGATAAAAAATGTAGTAATAGAAAAAATAGCAGGAGGCTCTGTCTGAGCAAATACCCTAACCAGGAGTTCCTGAAGTCCACCAGGAGTCCAGGCAGGGGGAAGGAGGGCAGGAAGTAATGAATGAACAAAGATCTACAACACAGATGGAACGTTATGGTAAGACATAACTTCTTTATCTGATGTAAATCTTTGTTTATTCATTACAGATAGGACCGAGTCCCCAACTACTTGAGTCCTGGGTGGCCCTAAGGAAGGATATTCCTGAGCACCATAAAACCAAAAGATGCTCGTCCCCTGGAGGCCAAATCCAATTTGTAGAAAGTTGCTAGAACATGTACTAGTCCAACTACTCCTGTGGGCTATTTTGAGCCTAGCTAATTTCCCTTTTAGAAGCAAGAATCAAACCCTGTACCTTCTGTCTCTGAGGTAAAAGCCTTAACCAATATACCAGCCAGCAATAAAAGTTGACTCCATGTACATTTTTGCTACACTATAGCTGTGTAAACACTACACATTTATATGTTGCATTTAACATTCACGTCATTACTATATCAATTGCTAGCCTTGTACTATTATTTTCATTTTTTCTTTTATTGTACTGTATTTTTGTAAATGTGTGTATATACTGTTTTAACTTATTTGTTATGACTGACTGAAATAGATCTGCAATGGATCAATCGAATGCCATGGATAAAAAAACTTAAATGAAATAATTAAAATAAACATTAACTTTCACATCTAGCTTTGGTCAAGAAGGGCTTGCCTTTTGGAACAGAATCAACGTCAGGAACAGTAAACATTCCACTATCACCTTGGATTTTCACAATCATGTTTTGCTCACCTGTAATCTCATGAATTGTTCCCTGCATCCATACTACAGTTACGTCTAAAGCAGATTTTTCCCACCGAATGCTCCTGTCAAACCAAAAAGAAATTTGTGCAGTGTTTTTAATTTGGGACACACACCATTTCAGCTGATGAGAAAGAATTTTAATTGGGAGCGATTGATACTTCCAGCCATATATATATCTAAAATCATTATTTAGTGTCTTTAGATCTGTGATTTACACAGAACCACAAAATTTATGAGGACAGTTGAGAGGTATGTTGAGCGCACACACACACACACACACACACACACAGCTACTATCTCACATAGAAATCCGCACACATATACCTACTCTCTCATGAAGCAACACACACATACCTTCTGTTTCATACAGCAACTACCAATTAGTTTAAATTCCACACAATCCTACGCTCTCATACAACACAGACACGCACTTTCTCTCTCATACACACACCTACCCTCTCACACAGTAACATACACACTTTATCTTCATACAAATAGAATGTCTACTGTAAATTCCATACACACGTTCTCTCGCATACAGAAGCCCTGTTTAAACTTCCCAGACAGACACATACGCTTACCTTCTTTTTAAACCAAATGACAACACATGTACACATGGAATTAACCCCTCTCATAACTGAAGTGCTAGTTTAATTTCCGCGGGCAACTTAGAAGAACATCTTTACATCCATGTCTGCGTGTACATGACGCATACACATTCCTCCTTAAAGAAGAAGACTCCACTACCATGAAGTGAAGATTTTTTTTCCTTCTGTTCAGGCCAACCTGCAGGTATAAAAGTGGGAGGACACTTGCCCTTCCCCCCACCCTATGATTCTGGCACCTATTGTTTACTTATTTATTTTAATTAATTTACTTTTCATATTATGCGCTCGCATAACAAGAAAAGTAAATTAATTAAAATAAATAAACAGAAATTGTGCCTTTTAGGAGGCCGACCTATAAAGCGCCCTAGGTGGTTGCCTAGTTCGCCTATGCCTAAGGCCGGCCGTGATGGGAATCTGGGGAGATAGTGTTACCATTGTTGGATGTAACAGTGAATGAAAATGGGGTGGATCTGCTAGTGGGGGTGAAGAGCAAAAGTTTAGTTTTATTGGGGTTCAGCAAGAGAAGTTGGTTGGAGAGCCAGTTTTCAATAGTGTTAAATATGTTTTGGGTTAAAAATTTGCAGTTAGGATGGTGAGGTGGCTGATCAGATGAGAGTGGAAGGGAAGTAAATACTGTGGGAAAAAATAGCCAAGGAATTGTTATGGCTAGGCTTGTATAGGCCCTAGGGCCAATAGCCTAGTACCAACCTATGAACCTAATCATCTGCATATTGAATGCAGGTGGCTTTAGGGATAGCAGTGTGGAGGTTGTTGATGAAAGTAGTGATGAGTAGTGGTCCTGGTATGGAGCCTTGAGGGATGCCAAGAGTGAGAGGTAGCTGGCTGGATAATTTGCCGTGCCATAATACCGCCTGTTGTCTGCCAGTCAGGTATGATTGGAACCACTGAATTGTGTGTTGATTTAGAGAAATTGACTTTAGGGAGAGAATGAATGCAGAATACAAGGAAATATGTGTCATATTCACTATTATATATATATATATATATATATATATATATATATATATATATATATATATATATATATATATATATATATATATATATATTTTTTTTTTTTTTTTTTAGGTGTGGATGCCTTGTCTATCCCAAAGCCTCGCCCTTTGCAGCGCCTCTTAAACGCAGGGTCATTCAAAAGGTTTCCAGGAATGTTAATGCTTTGGTCATTGTTACAGTTGTTAAGGGTGTAGCCAGGCATACTTTATGCGCACTACAGAGTATATCTTTCTGAGTATCACTAATAAAATTGAATTCTTTTTTGGGACATGATATCTCTGTGACTGCCTTCATGCTTGTACCAAAGGATTAATAATCCAAAAACAATCTCTTTAGTAGGTTTAGCTGAAACTGCTAAACATATTGCCAAGGTGACCATTTTGTTACAGGACCTAAACTGGGACAGTTGAGGGCCGTCCGGGAAGCCAGGTCTGCAATCCCATTTTTACAGCCCCCATGGGAATGGAGATAGGGCAGCCATGTCATCTTGCACCGGGGCAGGCAGGTTGGCCTCCCGTCCTTCACCAGGCACTGTGGGGATGCCACTCTGTGAATAGCACCACCCAGGAGGCAAGAGGCCACATGCCAGGAGGCATGAAGAGATGCACATTAGTCGGTGCCTGGCACTGTTGGTGTGAGAAACTGAGGTGTGCCGCAAAACGTGCAGAGATGGGGAGACCCCAGGGCCATCTCCCCTGCAAGTTTGAAAGCCCTAGGTGCAAGGAAAAGTGGAGAACCGGTGTCACAGAAGTCTGGATGAGGGACTGTCTGTGGCTTTGTGGTCCAGCAGAGTTCCATGGGGCTGGGAAGATCCCCTGAGAGGCTCCAATATAATGCATGACACTGCATGATTTGGCAGCAGTTAGGAGATATGGTATCCTGGAAAAGCGCTCGCTCTCCTGGGTAGAAGTGGAACCCCAGAGGGGGTCAGTCCCGATGGAAGTCTGGAAGAGAGAGAGAGGTGGAAAGTGACTGGTACAGGACAGCTGTCGCCTGGGTAAGGGAGTATGGACCATGCCCCCTCTGGGATGGAAGTCTGGAAGGGGGAGAGGGGCAGATAGTGGCATGGCTGGACGAGCTCCTGCCTGGGTGAGGAGGGGGGGTCAGGCAGAGCTCCCCACAATGGAAGTCCTTAAGGGAGCAACTGGTGGACAGTGGTGGGGCCTGGAGAGCTCCTGCCTGGTTGAGTGGGGTCAGGCAGAGCTCCCCATGATGGAAGTCCTCGAGGAAGTGCCAGTGTGGACGGCAGAGGGGTCTGGAGAGCTCCTGCCGGGGTGAAGTAATCCAACTTTACCCCATAAACGACAGCATCCTTGAAAAATCTCAAAGTCTCCAGAGCTTCTCTGGATGGGAAAGCAGGGGGACTCTGAAGCCTTCATGAGAGCAGGTCTGCCCCTCAGCGGCATAGTGGAGTTATGGAGGAGTGGACGGGATCAGAGGTAAGCTCCCCTGAGAGGGTCTGAGGGCATGAGCAATTCGGCACAATTTGGCAGCCTGCAGGAGACATGCAGGCAGCGGAGTCCCTTGACATGGGGGGGGGGGGGGCTGTGGCTGGGGAAGGTCTCTTGGCCAGGTCAAAGTGGAGGACTGTAGGGTTTGGCCCTGACAGAAGTCAGTACGGGAGTGGCAGCCAGATGGGTGTAGGACCTGGAGAGCTCCTGCCTGGGTGAGTGGGGTCAAGCAGAAATCCCCCCCCCCCAATGACAGAAGTCCTTGAGGGAGTAACTGACTAATGGCGACAGGGCCTGGAAGGCTCCTGCCAGGGTGAATTCATCTGACCTTACCCCATACCCATGGGCATCCCTGAAAAATCCCAAAGTCCCCAGAGCTGCTTAGGATAGGAAAGCAGGGTGACTGGCGACCCTGGGAAGCCAAGTCACCATTCAGACTGAGCGGTCTAAACTGGGACATTTCTGTGTCTCAAAGATAATGTTTGGGATTCTGGGACAGAGGCTTCCAAACTGGGACTGCCCTGGAAAAACTGGGACTGTTGGTTACCTTGCATATTGCACGCATTAACTGTTGTTTGGGGGTATATTTTTATTACGTGCAGATTTTTTTTAATGTTGTGTGGGCCGGGAGCAGCTGTAAGATAATGCGAAAACAAAATGGAATTCTCTTTGCACCCCTGCATGTTGGCCGCTGAGCTGGAGGTGTGTACCTCTCAGCTGCTGTATTTTAAGTTGAGCCCATACCTTACAGCCCTCCTTAATTTTTCAGTTCATCCCTATTCTGCCTCATAGTTTTGCTTTATCAGTTAATGATGCCAGACATTACGGTTTTATACTTCTTATTCTTCAGAAAATGCATATTGCAAAATGTTAATGTTTTAAGTGAATTAAAAAAAATGTCCCCGATTTTGGACCTTTGCCGCCCTTCCCCCATTAATGTCTGCTTTGAGCAGAATTCTTGAGCAAAGAGTTGAAAGCATACCTCTCGTCCTACAGACATGGAAAATTGGAATAAAGGCCCTTGAAAAGTAGGCATATCTATCCAAAAACTGGACATGTAATTAGCATAAAATTTGAATTCCAAATAGGGCATAACCCTTCTTCCTTTCGGCGTGGGACTATGGAATGTTATTCAGAAATATGTTTAAAAAACAAGAGTGGTAAAAATGGTAAATATAAGGACATTATCAAAGAAACTGTGTAAAATCTGTACACTTTACAAACTGTATTGCAAAAAAATATATATTAAACAAGGTCATTTATTTTTGCTTGTGAAAAAAGGGAGATGCAGGATTATATAGCTTTAAATTGCAGGTGCTACTAGTATGTTGGTCATGCAGTGGGTTTTTCTGTGTACTTGAAAGTTTCAAAAATCATGTGTGATGATGGGGATTCAGGAAAATTGTGTGAATGGGGAAGCCAAGCCTGAAAACAGGGATGTACCTCCAAAAATAGGAACATAATATGCAGGGGTAAATCGGAGCTGAAATAAGGAATGTTCCTCTAAAACAGGAACTACTGAGAGATTGATTTGAAAGATATGGAGACTAGTAGGATTTTTGCCCTCAAAGTATGCCCATATCTCTCAAATGCTGTGATTTTAGCACAGTACTGTGATTTCTGCCCTCGGTTTGCCTTGCTCCTGCCATATTTACTCATTTTCTTCATTATATTAAATATGTTTAGGGGTAATTAAAGTAAACCTACAAAAAGAATCATTTTTGAGTAACTAAGTGAAATGTAATATCTGAAGATCTTTTGTAACAAGGAATATGATACTCCTCTTTCTGAGCCCCCCCTTATGATTTTTAAAAGCCAGTGTTAACGGTTTTTAATTCTCAAAGTTTGAGATGTACAGTTTTGCTTTAATGCATCTATATACAGGTTTTCTTCTTAACCTGTGTAAGGGTTCATATTTTGAAATAACTGACCTAAGGCTATATAAAGATTCCTTATCAGTAATTACAAGGCCAGATGCTATACTCTTTCTCAGTTGCCAAACAGTGGAATGCCATCCCGTTACCAATAAGGATTACTAGGAATGCTTCTTCTTTCAAAATGTCTGAACGACAACACCTCTACACACTATGGCACTGTACATGTGCCAACTCTGCACCTCTCAAAACCTGATTCCCCAGTTTACCACTGCTATTTCCTTTAACTACTTACTCTGTCAAGTAGAGCTCTTCTGTCTACTAGTATGACTACCCTAAGAAATACCATCTATGCTTACATGTTGAAATACCTAGTCCATATTGAATTGATGTCATTTACATGTACACCTATGTTGTATTTACTGCTACATCTCTATTGATGTTCTTGCAGAATATATCTTCACAAGTTGTTAGTATACTTTCTGTTACTTGAAGTTTATAATATTGACATGTTTACCTTTGTGTATGCAGTTGTGATTCGAATTGTTTATCTTGTATGTGCTTGTTAATGTGGAGCTTTTCTCCCTTGGCTTCCACTGAAAATGGGCTCATTTTGTTTCAGTGGACCATCCCAGTAAACACATGCAAATAAATAAATAATTTCTGAAATCTGAAAAAAAATGAGAACGTGATATTTTTTAATGACATGCACTCCGATTTTTGTTAAGGCAAGTGCCATAATTTTTGTTGCTCGGACATTGAGAAGTATAGATGGAGGCTAGAGTGACATATGTCTGCATATTTTAGTTTAGTTTCTCATTGCAAGTCACTTATTCACAGTTATTATTGCTGTGGACGTAGACTGTTATTATTAGGAGATAAAGTTCAGCATAGCCTAACTTCATAAACACTAATAATGTGCATTGCTTCTCTTCATCTTTTTTTTTTTTATCCAGCAGAAGTAGTAGTTCTCCTATTCAACCCTCCTCGTTTACATATTTTTGGCTTCTTCTGTTCAGGATGATTTTGTTACTGATCTACAATAGTTGTTGGATTGGGGAGGTAGGTCACAGATCTGTATTGAGACATGCTCTTCACTAGTCCTTCAAAGTACTGTTGTACTGAACACATTATTAAATATGGAACAGAAATTCCCATGTCATAAATCTTGTCTGGGAATGCTGGTAGCATAAAGTATTGTAGACATACCTTATCAGCCTGCTTCTTTTTCCCCAAACGAAACCCATAAATGCTATAAACTATAAACTAGCATTTCTTAAAGTAGTGGAGGAACTAATAACATTATTCATAATGAGAGAATGAATGGATTTGAATTTTGTTTGTGGAGGTGACAAAAATAAAATAGTAAAAGTGCTGCCCAAAATGAATGTGTACATTAAAGCTTGTCTACATACCTGCTAACATTTATTTAGATCTGATTTAAAATGGTATAAATGGCCAAAATGCTGCTTTGTTGGTCAAGATGTGCTTGCTGTAAAATGGTGTACAAAAAATTGTACCTATCAGGTGGGGTGCCTATTTACTGCTAGAGGCAGATACAGTTTACCTGAGATGTAACCAGGATTTTTGGAATTGTATGCTGGCTTCCAGAATATTGGCTCCTTCAGTGACGAGTGTAGCTCCCGACCAAGAAATTGCAAGGTTTAAGCAAAAGAAAAAGCTTGGTCAACTTGGTTTTCTGAAAAAAAAAAAAAAAAAAAACCGCCATTTAACATATTATATAACCATAATACATATTCTAGTTTTATTTATTAAAAAATGTAGTATGTAGCACATCACATTCCTTAAAATAAATTATTCTTCAAAAGTGTACATTATCGCGTATGTGGTGTACGCCTGACTACTCTTTGCAGATCGTGTATATCAAGCAGGGTCTTGTTAATCATCAACCTAGTTGTTCCTATTCATGCCTATATATTGTAATGCCTTTTCATGTTACATGTTTATCTCTGGCCTTACTCTTGGCTGAAAAGAGTGTCTAGACCAGTATGCGTTCTCAGTTAAATTCAGATCAAATAAAGTTAATACATTTTGTGTGTCTGTCTCATCTATATCGGGAATGTTGTTTCAGGCATGGTGTGTGTGTGTGTTTGTTTGTATGTGGGCTGAGTTAAACTGTTCTTGAAACATCCAGTTATTTCTTCAGATTGTGTCTTCTTGTCCCTTGTTATGTTTTTCGAGAATTAGCTGAAAAAAGTCAAAACACAATTTCTCACAAGTATACTGAATGAGTCAAAATCATAGAAAGGTACATGTGCCGAAAATGTGGGTAAACCATTGAAAGACTATGTTTTGCATCCCCCACGTAGGGGACTTTGTACTTCATGCTCCCTTACACTAACTCCACTATCACACAGTATTGAGAAAAACAGAAATTAATATAAATGAAACACAGCTTGCCAAACTGCTGTATCTTAGTAGATCCATGCTACATGTAAAAATCAATTGAGAAAGAGAATTTTCGAAGAGTTTGACTCATTCACTGGCCTTACAGGGAATATACATTCGATGACTAATAGAGCAGATGTTTCATATCTCTGAGTCTGGTGTTGTATTTATAAGGCCTTTCTCATGTTCTCTGCCTCCTTTTTCCATTATATATTACTT
Source organism: Protopterus annectens (assembly GCF_019279795.1). Lineage (NCBI taxonomy): Eukaryota > Metazoa > Chordata > Ceratodontiformes > Protopteridae > Protopterus > Protopterus annectens. The sequence goes on along the minus strand of NC_056746.1, from coordinate 978,099,808 downwards.
TTTTGTTTCACTTTAGTTATCTTGTTATGCACATATCTTGTTGCCCCTCTTCTGAACTTTGTGATTTATTTGAGGAAATAAGGTCTTCTGAACTGTAAAAGTAGTTTAAAACTAATTGTGCAGCAAAACATTATGAGCTGTATGAAGTGAAAGTCCTTTGTTAAAATGGGGTGATTGCTAGTGAAAAGTATTGTGCTAAGGTTGGGAGGGTGGCCTAATGGTTAAGGTGCTTGCCTTACAAACACAGGCTGCAGGGTTTGAGTCTCACAAGGGATAATTGGCTAGGCTTAAAATGGCTCGCAAGGGCAGTTAGCTTAGTATGAACCTTTGGAACCCATAAGTACTGGAAAATGTCCTGTTAATTTCCTTGCTTTCCCAGTGGCTGGCACCATTCTGGCAGCTGTTAAGGAATGTCCCTGCAGTTGGATTTTGGTATGTGTTAGATAAGGCCATTAAACTTTGAGCAGTGTTTTTCTTTTCAGGAATGAACTTGGACCACTGTTTAAATGAATTGCTTAATAATTCCACAGTATGTTGGTGAAAATGGTGGGAATCAAGTAAAGGACTACAGGGTAAAACTGGCCAACAGTATATGGTCTACCATGTATGCCTTACTGCCAGATAACTTTTGTCCTTGATAATATCCCATGCAACTTGTTTCTCTTGCCAGTTTTAACGGTGTGTATGTGTGTGTGTGTGTATATATATATATATATATATATATATATATATATATATATATATATATATATATGTATTAAAAAAATATATATGGTTATATATGTTTATATATATATAATATATATATATATATATATATATATATATATATATATATATACACACACACACACAAACGTGTGTGTGTATATATATATATATATATATATATATATATATTTCATTTTTTCGTTCATTGATTTATTAAACCCATTGACCTAGTGAGAAAGATAGTGGTAGGAAGCCGAGCAGGATACACTGGACATCCCTAGCCAAAGAAACATTCTCCAACTTAGCCTGGTGATCTGCATTCATTCCCAGGTAAGCTGAGAGATGATTCCTCTAGCATGTCCTGGATTTGTTGTGGAATCATTTCCACATCAGGACATGCCTAGTACATTGAAAAAAATTGGAAACTGTGAAAAGAAAGAAGTTAATGAGAGACATTAATGACTTTAGAAAGGGTGATATTTTTTCATGGCCTAAAAGGTCTGATACCAACATTCATAAAAGTATTGGCAGGGGAGTGAATGCATGATTTCGATGTCATTACTTTATCTAATCAGGCAAATGAAAGATTAGATGTAACAAATGCTAAGACTGCATATTACTGCCCAGCTCCCCAAGATGAAAATATAGGTGCACCAGGTCCTCTTAGCACAGTTGACCAGTTGCAAAGTAATGCACCGTCATCCTCTGATATTGGGCAGGTTTCCACAATCTACAGACCCCTTTACAGTACAATCTTCCACAGAAAATAGAGGTCAGAAAATGTTCAAAATTGAGAGGAGGAGGAAAGCAAAGAAAAAAAGACGGAGAAGGAATAAGGTGCAGGGGTCCACATAGGCGCAGCCACTCAGCAACTATGAGATAAATAGCAAACTGGTGGTGGTGAATTTATCTGATTTATTGTTGTCAGATACCGCACATTTGGCAAAAGGATTACACTTTGTGCCTTCAACTAGTGCCACACCAACTGATGCTCTAATAGAATTAAAAACTTTTACTAGAAATTTTACCTTGAAACTTTTGTTTTAAGGATGGAAGTTATGGTAATTGGTCTATTTTATAACCTCAAACAATTAACAGATAAAACGCTCTTTAATCGACCTCTGAAAATCGAAAGCACTAAATCCTGAACACACGGAGCACACCCCCCTACTTAAATATACCAACTCTGAGATCGCACCACAGTGGAGGAAATGGCAATGTCCTGAAAATGGCCCAGTGATTTTTTTTCCCTGGGAAAAAAATCACTTTTCCGTGTGTTCGGGATTTAGTTCTTTCGATTTTAAGGGGTCATTTAAAGAGCATTGGTTCTTTTAATCATTCGAGGTTATAATATAGACCCATGGTAACAATATTTGTAGACGTTCTAGTATGTTTTTACCTGTTAGTGCACCAGTTGTTAATGCATTTCAGAATGTTTCTGAATATCAGATATGTAGATTGATTGACCTGCCTGTTGTTAATAAGTACTTTAATCTAACTTTAGAGGAGCAAGATTCATTATGTCAACTGTCTAGTAACCTTCATGTGATTATAAAGCAAGCTGACAAAGGAGGTGCTATTGTACTAATAAATCAAAATGATTATGTACAGTCTATGAAAGAATTATTGATGTTAACGTGTTTAAAGTTGTTAATAAGAACATGGTTCCACTATATGCTGTGTTACCAGTTATGTGTATGATGTACAAGTACAAAATTATATTACAGTGAAAATTTTTAACTTTTTGTTCATAGCTCACCCTATTATTCTAATATTATATGGCCTGCCAAAGATTCATAAGGATCCACAACATCCTCCTATGAGGCTTGTTGTGTTGGGTAAAGGGTAGGTTAGAGAACCTGTTTTGCTGTACCTAGAACAGCTTGCTTTTTACGGCCTTTGCTAATTAACATATAGAGCTATATTGGTGACACAGTTTTTTTGAAAATGCTCTGTGAATGGTATGAATCTAAAACTAGTTATCATTATCTGTTAGTCACATTAGATGTAAACTCATTGTTCATGGTTATTCGTAATTCTTATGGTATAGAAGCTGTTAGAGAACACCTGGTTAGAAAAACTAATTTTCAGGTGTCAAGATTGAAACTATCTGTGATTTATTAGAGGTTGTTTTTATGTTCAATAATGTGTTGTACCTGTAATGATAGGTGGTACTGCCAGCTATGCCAGGAGAAATAGTTCTGTGGATTTGTACCATATGCCAGCACAGCTAGCTGGAATTTTGTAAATAATTATATGGCATTTGTATGTGAAACTGATTTGTACAAATGTTTGTGCTGAAAATGTATTTGTGAGGTTTGCTTGTGTTAAACTGTATCAACAGTGTGTCCTACTGGAAGGAAAAGAGATTTACATGCATTATTGTAACTGTTTAAATGTATACATTGTAACAGCATATACTGGAAGTGGTTAATCTTAACCCAACTGACTTTGCAAAACATTTTTGAAATTAAATTACCTTATGGGTTAAGCCATAAAGGTGTTACCCCACAGTTTTGAAGGAAGACAGAGACTCAAATATCTGTGTTAGAGAATAGGTTGCAGCTCTTGTAGGAAGAGTGAAATGGTTTTATGACTTGGAGCAGCTGCACCACATCTGAGCAAAGCTCAGTGTGTGTGTATGGGAACAAATAGGTGGTAAAACCCTGGTAGCGTCCAGTTATGGGGGATAGTGTGGGAAACAGAGTCAGATGAACAGATGTGTGTGATGTCATTCTGTAAAGAAATAATGTTTTAGTATTAGAAGAGACTGAAATCTCAGCAGCATTCTGTATTCTGTCTTGGATCTGACAACAAGGACCACTCACCCATCTTGCCTTGCTGTATTCTGTAAGTAGGAACACTAATTCTTTTAGTCAATCAGGTACAGATAGTGAGACTAGCTAGATACTGTTTTTCTGTAACTATGTGAAACTGTCCATCAGTGTTATTTTTAATATTCTCTGTGACCGAAACTCTGGTGTTTACTCTGAATAAATATTAAGTATCTGTTTGTTCTTTTATTATTTATTATTAAATATATTTAAGTTTTACATTGTGGCTGGTCCTTTTTAGAAAATATTTAAGCTTTGAGAGTGTTTGCATATATTTATCTGGTGATAACTCTGGCCACGCCTGAAAGCTGTGCTGTTTGATCAACATTGCCATTTGTGTTGATGTTAATTTCACTCAGCATAATTGAATACCCTTTTTAAGAGCCTTATAGTAACTAACTGTTGGCAGTAAATCTACCTTATAGTCTGGGTAAAGTTGGTAGAGTGGGTAATCTTTGCCAGCCTTTCCCAGGTGTGTGTGTGAAAACTAAATCTGTAAGAGTGTGTGTCAGCTTCTTGTTAGGAACATGAAGCACTGCTTTCACAGAGAGGGTGGTGGAGGAATTTTATTTGGGCACTTGACGGAGGACCTAACCCTACAGCTGTACCAGTGGGGAGCCTTAGTGGAGACCTGGGGAGAACAGATATAGAAAAATCTAGCCTCTGGGCTGTGTGTGTTCCCTGTGTGCTCTTAAGGAAAATTGCGCTTGATGCAGAGAGGTCTGCCTCTAGAAATACTGAGTGTATCCATTTGTATTCCAAGTGAACAACCCACTCCAGTGTCAGAGGTGAGGATTATGGGTCCATCGTGGGGACATCACATATTGGTGAGCAGTGGTGTGGATTTTTAACTTCTGTAGCCTGTAAGCAGTAGTCACTAAAAGTGTGCATTCTCTCAGCAGCCACAGGGTGAACATTGAGTTTCATATCACTACAGTTTTATTCATTTATTTATTTTTTTTTTGTTAGTTTAGTTTAGTCAGGGAGAGCAGGCAAAAACGTCAGCAGAGTATTATGGTAAGCTGATAAAGAACAGTTGACCAAGGTGTACAAAGCCAAAGGACTGGTGTATGCCAACCTGACTAAAGAAGAAATAGTTTCATCATTAGTCACAGCTACAAGTCAGACCAGCAACCAGGGGGTAACCAGTCTGATGATGAGAATTTGGAGCCCTCAGAAACAGGACAGTTCACCTTTTCTTCAGAGGATGTAAAAATTGATCTGGAGTTAAAAAGACTTGAACCGGAGGCCAAATGTATGGAATTAGAATCAGCGGAGAGACTGAGGCAGGCAAAACAGATGGAATTAAAATCAGCAGAGAGACAGCCGTGTTTGGAGGCTGAAGAAAATGAGAAGCAGCATCAACATGAGAAGGAGATCCTGCCTCTTCGTCAGGGTCGTGGAGGTAATGGGGAAGGAAATAACCGAACCCCAGAAGCAATAAAGGTCAGTATGTTTCTTCCAAAGTTTACAGAGTGTGATAATTTTGATAGTTTTATTCATATATTTGAAAGGGTATGTAAACAGTATAATGCTGACCAAGGGCTCTGGGTATGGTTCCTGACCCCCTTACTCCATGGTAAAGCTGTAACTGCTGTTTCTAAATTGTCTGATATTGATTGTCTAAACTATGGAAAAGTCAAGAAATGTTTACTTGAATGCTTAAGTTAACACCTGAAGCTTATAGAAAAAAGTTTCATGAGTGTACGCAAGGCAGGTGGATGTGTGTGTAATTATATTGCTGATTTAAGCACTTATTTTCATAGATGGGTGAGTGGGTGTTAGATCACCACTTTTGAAAGGTTGGCAGACCTTTTGGTGAGGGTACAAGCCCTTAGCACTTTGCTTGGGGACATGGGAATATGGTTAGCAGACCAAGAGTGCAACTCTGCAGATGGGCTGGGAAAAAAAGGGGGATCTCTACTTAGCAAGCATGGAATCATGGCACAGGAAAGGGATACCCAGTGCTGCACATGGATGTAAGGGAACCCATGGTGAGCAGCCTAAACCGCCCCAACAGAGTCCGCCAGTAACCGGTGAAGCCACTAGTTCAGGTATGTGGCCTGGATCAAGGGTTAAAGGTTTTAAATGTAACCAGTAGGGCAGTGAAGCATATAGATGTCCATGGAGGCAATGTGAGGATCAAAAGGTGGGGGCGCCTGCAACTGGGAATAACAGTATCCCAGTGGTAAGTTGTCTGGAGACAACAGGGGTACCAAATTATCACAAGAGGTTTTATCCTATCTTAGTGGATGGAAAACAGGTTACTGCTAAGAGAGAGACAGCCTCTGACAATAACCATTGTGAAGCCTACAGTGGTTAAAGAGGAACAGTACTTGCTTGGGCAGTCCACTCCAATCATAGCTTTAGGAGGGACCCCTTTCCAAATGCCTTTGGCCAGGGTTCACCATGACTGGGAGGGTGTAACTGTCAATCAGTGTTGTTTTAAATATTCTCTGTGACTGAAACTCTGGTGTTTACTGTGAATAGATATTTAGTATTTTCTTGTTTTTTTTTTATTATTTATTATTGATTATCAGTAATACAAAATGAACTACCACCAACCTTTCCCGGCAGCTGAGTCTGAGTATAGAATAATAATAAACAACAAAGTCCAAGAAAACGGATGGACCTAAAAACAGCCAAACTCTCCAGTGGATGAAAAAAATCAAGTTTATTAAAAGTACATAAGTGCTTTTGCAGTCTATGCTGCTTCCTCAGATGTCAATACACTAACTAAAAAACATCCATATATATACTATTACTACTTAACTCTTAATTAATCACATGTCCTAGTATAGACTTAGTGTATAAACACGCAGACCCCCTCTAAACAAAAAAGTGTATTTCAATACATATTTACAAAACCATACTACATCTCATATTAGCCTATTTGTCCTATGTATAAGTTTCACAATAGATTATAACACATTAAAAGCACAGCTATATATAACTGTCTAGCTAATGGTCTGGATTTTAATTTTGGTTTAATAGGTACACTATCATTCAACCCATGTCCATGGTCACCCCTTAGTCTAATTATCCATGTAGCTTCTAATTGCTCTGTAGCATTTCTCACATCACCCCCTCTTATATTCTCATATATTCTATCTATTGCCATACATTTAAATGTATGTTCCAGGTTTGTAACTTGTACGTGTTTTGCTAACGCGCTAACACTGTTACACTTAATAATATAATATATATGTCCCTTAGCTCTTTCTTTAAATGTTCTGTTGGTTTTACCTATACCAAATTTAGTACACAGAGTACAATAAGCCTGATACACTATATTTTCAGAATTGCATAAACATTATGTTATTGATGGTGTGTTTTAGTTGCTGTATTGACATCTGAGGAAGCCACATTGACTGTGAAAGCACTTATGCACTTTTAAAAAACTGGATTTTTTTATACACTGGCGAGTTTGGCTGTTTCTGGGTCCATCATTTTCTTGGACTTTGTTGTTTATTATTATTGATTATATTTAAGTTTTCATTGTGGCTGGCCCTTTTTGGAAAATATTTAAGCTTTGAGAGTGTTTGCATATATTTATTGGTGATAACTCTGGCTGCTCCTGAAAGCTTTGCTGTTTGGTCTACATTACCATTTGTATTAATGTTAACTTCACTCAGCATAATTGAATACCCTTTTACGAGCCTTATAGTAAATGACTGGTAGCAGTGAATCTACCTTGTAGTCTGGGCAAAGTTGGTAAGGCAGGTAATCTGTGCTAGCCTTTCCCAGGTGTGTGTGTGTTTGGGAAAACTAACTCTCTAAGATTGTGTTTGCGTCAGCTACTTCGGGCAGGGACACGAAGCACTGATTTCATGGATTGGGTGGTGGAGAACTTGGCTTGGACACTTAGCTGATGACCTAAACCTACAGCTGTACCAGTGGGGAGCCTTATTGGGGACATGGGGAGAGACAGATGCAGAGAAATCCAGACTCTGGGCTGTATACCCTGTGTGCTCTTAAGGGAAATTGTGCTTCATGCAGAGAGGCCTGCATCTGGAAATACTGAGTGTATCCATTTGTATTCCAAGTGAACGTCCATCTCCAATATCAGTGGTGAGGATTCAGGCTCCTTGATTACTAGCCCAGCATGGGGACGTCACTGTACCTTCAAATGCTTGGAGTAGCAGTGGGGACTTCAGTTGCTAATACCTATGCCAGTCTTGTGTTTGATCATTGCAAAACAGAATTTGCGTATAACCAAGCAGTTGTTTATATAGGAAATGTTATGTTTTACAGGCACTTTGTTGATGGCATCTTTATGATCTGGAAGGATGATGTCCCCAGCTTGTTGAAGTATGTAAAATTTCTGGAGGGTACTACCAATTTTTTGAAATTTAAGTTAAAATTTTCATCAACCAATATTCATTTTTTGGATATTGAAATTAAAAAACAAGGTCAAGAACTTTCTACATGTTTGTTTAAAAAGGATGTACAGGCTAATAGATTTTTTACATAGAAGGAGCATGCACCCAAAATACATCTGTAGAGGGATTGTTAAAAGTCAGTTTTTAAGAGTAAGTAGGTTGACAACTGATATAGAAAATTGTGAACAACAGATACGGGAAATAAAAGATGAGTTTTTGAGCAGACAGCATGCTGTAGCTCTCTTGGACGAAATGTATGATTATATTGTTAATGAATGTTAAGTCAGGCATTACCATATTTTGCGAACTGTAAGCAAAGGACATCTATATCTATGAATATGACCGTAGATCAAAGTGATCCGGTTCGCTGTGTAGCTAAATATAATATTAGAATGAAAGGGATTGTTAAAATAATTCAAAGTAACTGGGGGGGGGTATTGCAAGCACTGCCCCAGTTAACTAAGTTTATAGGTGATGAAACCCATTTGCCTACAAGAAATCACAAAACCTTACAAAAAAGTTGCGTTATAAGGAAATGCACCAAGAAAATAAAGTAGATGTTTGTAGGAAATTAGGAAAAATACCGTCTTATAACTGTATTTTTTGTAAATATGTAATAAGTAATACTGATTTTATTCACCCTGTCACTTAGAAAAAAATATCAGTTTAAGTGTTTTGCCACATGTACATAGCTGGCTTTAGGCACCAGCAAACCCTGCTTTCACTAGGGGCCCCAACCATAGGAAGGTATCTTATCCTGATACTTTGTAACATGTTTGTCAAACCAAGAAAAGCTAGTACAACAACCTTCTATACTTAATAAACCAGGTGAGTAATAACTCTTATTTATATCTCCCTTAAAATTCAAATATATTTTTGCTTATAGTAACAGTGTTTTATCAAGTAACAGGCATCACAATTCTACTAAATATTTTTACACTGGCATAATGCTTCCAACTTAGTTAAAGCCTGCTGTTGGACATTTTCTCCACTAAAACTAACTACATAGCCCTTAATCATCCTTGACAGTATCTGGACCCCACAAAAGCTGTTGCTGGTTGGAGAAAAATGAAGAATAAAAACAATTTATTATTTTCCTGATTATGCTGTTTAACCTGAACAGGGCTGTGATATGACCCTGTTAGGATAAAGCTGATAATGGACATGAGCAAGGTAAGCACTAGAGAGATCAGCAGCCCAGAGTGACTTATCTCATTGCAAACTTTGGATTTTAAGAAGAGCTGATGCTTCTGATCATCAAGGATGGTCTCAGATAGTTTTACAAATACTTGCAGAACACCAGATACTACAACTCTCACATTCTTTGCTTATAAATTCAGTGCAGTGCCAAAAATAATAGCAGAATAATGGCTCAGAATCAGGAATACATTTTAAATATTACTCTAATTCACATAAAAAGTTAATAGATTAACACATTTTGCATCAGCATGTATTTTTGGACAGTTAAGTATAAAACTCCAGTGTTTGGATTTATTGACTGTAATCCTGAATGATTTACCAGCAAATCAAACTTTTTATGAAGGACAAAGCAAAAATATGAGCAAAATCAGGGAAGGTCTATGAAATCCAGGACAGTGACAGGTATGCATTACTCCTGAATGAGGTACATAAAAGGACTTACCCCTGCTGCTGTATGACGACTGCTAAACAGCATTCACTGATCTGGTGAGGCAGTACAAGTGTTGCACAATGTATTGCTGTTGGGTCTATGTTATATTATCGAAGAGGCATTACAGTGAATGCCTCTTCATTGACACTTAAAGAGCAAACCGCAAATTACGCAAACAGCTGAATCAGCGATTTTTTTTCCTAGGGGAAAAAGATTGCTTGGCCATCAGCGTAAATTTGCCCCTTTCCCATATTGGAATATTGGATTGGGATATTGGAGTTGGTATATTTATTTAGGGGGTTGTGGGGGCTGCCCTCTACTTTGAGTTGTTTTTAGTGATATTTCGTTCCTGGCCGGATCAATGATTTTTTTCCCTAGGAAAACAATCGCTGATTCAGCCGTTCGCATAATTCGCGGTTCGCTCTTTTAGTGTCAATGAAGAGGCATTCGCTGTAATGCCTCTTCGATAATATATGATATAGACTCTTGCTGTTTTCTGAAATAAGTACAAAACAAGTACTGCTATATCTTATGCCTGTGTGTGTGTGTGTGTGTGTGTGTGTGTGTGTGTGTAAAATATCAACTGATTTTTTTCTGTGCACACACTCAATAATGCCAGGATACATACATTATTTTGATGGGTATCAATAAAAAATGGACCTAACAAATAATTATATTTCAAAAGTAAGGCATAAAATGTATCATATTACATTCAGACACTTAGATCTTCTCAGAGTCTGGTGCCCCTCACTCCCCAGTCTGTATAAATGGATACAGAGGGCTCCCTTAATCATGCCTGACTCTGTGGGGACCCCCAGAAAAGTTGTTGCTGGTTGCGGAAAAATGAGGAGAAAAAAATGTATCAGTTGATTATACCCTTTAACCAGATCTATGCTTTGATATGACCCTTTTAGGATAAAGCTGATATTAGCCTTTGTTTTCAGCTGCTCCCATTCTAAAACCAGCCCTGCTCAGATGTGTGTGTATAGAAAACTGTTGTAGGTTATGGGGGGGGGGCTAGGGACTGTGTGGTTATTACTTCTTTAATCTACATCACAGTTAAAACTTAGAGGTGTGCACACAAGGTCATTATAACTTGTGTTTGAGCTGAGGACAGTGTGGTCATTGCCGTAAGTGTGAGAACAGTATACTGTATAGGAGCAAGAAATTAGAATGTATTCGTGTAATCATTAATTTTTTCACTTTCCTTACAGTCACACATCAAGCACATATACACATGTCTGTCTTTGAGGGTTAGGGGTGAGGAGTGAAGAGTCATGCTATTTATGTGTGTATATCAGCAGTCACTTGAAATATATGACCAAGGCAATTTGAACCTCTGCTTTCATCCCATTCTAACACCAGAGGGATGCACAGACATTGACTGTCTTTTGTGGGTGGTTAGGTTTGCAATCAGTATTCCCAGATCATCATCTTCTTTTGGCTTTTTCCATAAGACCTATGTATTCCCACAACTACTGGCTTGTTAGTTTATTGTGAGCTACTATTTAGTCAGCTTTGAACATTAGGCCTTGGTCACAACTTATGACTTCCTTGAAAGAAAAAAAAAATAACACTGAAATTCATTGCCTTGTCATGATTTTTGTTTAGGCCAGCATTGGATTAAAAGGCTGAGAAAGTACTTTAAAATGCATCCCAAACCCTCTGTAAACATATGGCTTCTTGGGCCCTGGTTTATTTGAGTTATTTCCTAAATGATGATTACTGTACTGTCTTGGTCAGGAAAGGTGTGTTGAAAGGCTGCAAGGAAAACTAAAGCTGAACAGCAACAGTGAATTTCTTTCCTTAATCATAGTTTGTGTTCAAGCCATCACTGAATGAGAAGGTTGTGTAAAAAGAAAATAAAAAACTTTAAAATGTATTTCGGAGCATATAGAAAGTTATGGCTTCATGAAAAAGCTGAAGAGTAAGGCAAAATGTAAGAAAAGGAAGAAAAAAACTAATGTGCATGGTATGGGGAACCCAAGGAGGGGGGGGGTCTTAGGGGAGGACTGGAGTGTGTGTGTGTGTGTGTGTGTGTGTGTGTGTGTGTGTGTGTGTGTGTGTGTGTGTTGAGGTGTTGAAACAGAAGGCCCAGGGTGTCATTTCACTTAAGTCCAGGCCTGTACAGAGTTGCTGTAATGTATCATTGTTGCAACTAAATGTCAGTAACTGTAAGTGTCCCTTTGTGAGATAGGCCAACATAGGCCTGTTGTAATGTAAGAGGATTGCAGCTACATGTCTGTGTGCACTACTCGTAAAAGTTTGCAGTGTGAACTAAAAGGTTGCTTAGGAGGAGTGGCAGTAACAGGATGATGCACTGCAATTGTCTAGGGGTCCCCCAACATGCTAACACTGGCCCTGCATGTATAGCCCTACTAATGTGGCTTATCAAGCCCTATGTATGGCCTGTCCTTCCTTCTATATTGGTAAATCTAATAGGAAACAGAAAGAATGTATTTCAGAGCATCTTTCTGATATACGGAGGGGTGTTCTTACAAATTCTTTAGCTAAACATCTTAATGAGAATGGTGTGAGGCATGAATTTAAGTT
>NC_056746.1:978067698-978082698 GCF_019279795.1 Protopterus annectens | reverse complement strand
TTGGTGAGATACTTTTGCGGTCTTTCTAATTGCTGCAGGTGTCTGGTAAGGTACATCCCAAAAGGGGCATTGTATTCTATGATGGGCCTGATGAGGGATGAATAAAGGGGCACGATTACCTCTCTTGATCTAGATGTGAAACCCTTCGTGATGAGATGGGCTATGTAGAAGGTCTTTCTAACCACTTTGGCAATGTGGTTTTCAAAGGAGAGATTGCTATCAACTTGGGTCCCCAGGTCCCTAATAAATTTCTCTGTACTTAATGGGTTTCCGCCTATGTGGTAATTTGTGGGCACATTGTTTTTGCCAAAGGGTATGACTATACATTTTTTGGCATTTAGCTTTAAACCATGGCGCTGGCACCAGTTATCTGTCTCTGTGAGACCTTTTGAAGGATGTTTGTGTCAGCTGGAGAGTCGATTATGGCCCAGTTTGCAGTCGCTGCGAACTTGGTGAGCCATAGTCCTCCCACGCTTGCCTGTACCTCGAAATGTATATACCGAACAAGAGTGGTCCCAGGACAGAACCCTGTGGGACTCCACTTGTGACCGGTTTCGAGTCTGACATGGCTCCAGCAACTCTCACTCTGTGGGTTCTGTCTTTGAGCCAGTTTGCGACCCATCTTGTGACATAGGGGTTTATATTTAAGCTGGATAGCTTATCTATGATGCCCGAGTGGGGTATTGTGTCAAATGCCTTTGCAAGGTCCAGATAGGCTGTGTGGACTACCTTCCCTTCATCTATGGCTTTGGTGACTGTTTCGAAGAAGTCAACCATGTTCAAAAGGCAGGATCTGCCCTTGACAAAGCCGAACTGGGTAGGATCTAGTGCCTGTAGGTCCCCAATGTCTTTGTTTATGAGCTCCATGATGATCCTCTCCATAGCCTTGCAGACTAAGCTTGTCAGGCTTATGGGGCGATAGTTTCCAGGGTCCGTAGAGGCTCCACCTTTGTGGAGTGGGACCACTGTTGCTGTACGCCATACTGTGGGCACATATCCTGTAGTGAGGCTGAGATTGTATAGCTGTTTTATTTGAGGGATTAGTTCCTCTTGGAGTTCATGTAGGACGCAACCTGGGACGCCATCTGGTCCCATGGAAGCAGTGTTTTTTGCTTTTGAGAGGGCAGCCTTCACCTGAGCATCAGAGATGTTTGGGAGGCAGCCCTCTGCCAGAATAGATACTTGCTCTTTTGGGAGGGAGGGGGTGGAGAAGTTTGCACTGAACCTGTCTGCCTGGATATTGGCGATGTCTGTGGGTTCAGTGTATTTTTTGTCGTTTAGAATCAACTCAGAACAAGTCTGGGAGTTGCATCCCAGGTTCCTAACATAACTGAAAAAAGTCACAAAAAGAGAACACACCAGCACGGACCAGGAGCTGTGAGAAGTTCAAGATGAAAGTAAAACAGTAACTGGTTTTAATTCCCAAAGGTAATACCAAATTCCAGCAATGAGTGCACAAATAGAGATTCTACGATGTGAACCATAAGTTGTAGTTGAATGAACGCTGAACCAAGGATCTTCAAAAAGAACTTTTATTCGACCAAACAGCAAAAAAACAGTTTAACCAAGCGCTTTCGCCTGGACTATTCCAGGCTTTTTCAAGGTAAAAATGTAAGTGCAGCAGTGCTGGTTAAATACACAAACTGATTAACCAATAATGCAATTAAGGAACAATTAGGAAACAATTAAAATTCAAGAAAAAATGTACATTTAAAGTGCCAAAGTGCTTTCTTCTCCTCAGTATAAATCTAGTGAGAGACTTCAATAAGTTTTTTTATGTATTTAGTTTCTCTTATTTATTAAGTTAATATTATTTATGAAACTACATGTAACTGAGGGTTTGTTAGAGCCATTAAAAACCAAATATAAAAGTGGTAAAATAAAATATAAAATCATAATAAACAATATTCTCATGTTTAGAATGTATTAATATGTAGAGATGACTAAACTGTTTAAGATGTCACAAATCTTACCATACTTAATAAACTTGGGTATCCTGTTTATGTAAAAATACTTCTTTAACCAATACATCATCTCAAGATTACATTGTTTGTGTGTGACACATTTACCTTAAATCAGACTGAACATTAAAATTAATATATGTAAAAAATCAAATAAAGTCAACTTAATTTAAAAACATTTTCTGTTTTTAAAAAGTACAACTGTGTTTTATGCATTATAACAAACAAAGTTAAAACACATAAAAATGTTGTAAACCCATCATAATTTGTTTCTTTTAACCTTCAGTATGCTGCTAATGCTAATACTATCGTTCATACCCGGTTCTTTTGAAGCATCCAACTTGATTTGCCAAGTTAACTCCCTAGTTTCTAAATAACTTTCCCAGTCACCTCCCCTTGGGTCTAATACAACCCGTTCAAGGACAAAAAATTTTAAATTCATATTAGTACAAATTAAGGAGTGTTTGTAAAATGCGTTTGTGTTTTTCTTTTTTTCTATCTCATATATGTGCTCATAGATTCTTTTTTTTGAGCATTCTAGTAGTTTTTCCAACATAGAATCCTAGACAAAAAGTACATAAACCTAAATAAACTACTCCCCCTGTGTTACAGTTGTGGTAGCCTGTTGGCCTGATAACTAGATTCCTAGATGGTAATGAAACTTCTTCTGCATTCAGCAGGTAATCACACTGTTTGCACATACCACACTTGTATGTGCCACTCTTTCTACAAGAGGAAGTATTATTGGTCAGCTGCCTTGGATTGGAATTTTGTTCAAATCTTCCTTTTAGGTTGATGTCACATTTTCTAACAAACGTTACTGAATCTGGTAAATAAGCCTTAATCTGTTCTTGCATGGTCAAGATAGGCCAAAAAGCTGTTAAGGTGTCTTCTATGAATCTTGAGTCATTGCTAAAGGTGTAAATGAAACTTTTCTGTGTTTGATTTCGTCCTTTATTGTTATTAATTGGTAGTGGTAAGCCTTTGCTAAGAAGGGGAAAGAAATGGGAGTCCCTTTTGTCTAGAACTTCCTTTGTAATAAATTTAATTAACTGTGATGGATAGCCTCTTTCTGAAAACATTTTAGTTAAGAAGGCAACTTCTTCTAAAAATCTTGCTGTTGTACTGCATATTCTGGATGCTCGAATCAGTTGGCTTCTAACTATGCCCCTTTTGATGTATTCTGGGTGCGAACTTTCAAAATGTAAAAATGTGTTAGAGAAAGAAGGCTTCCTATATATAGTTGATTGGAAGTGATCACTTTCAGTGTTCTTAACTAAAAGGATGTCTAAATAGTGTAATGAGGTAGTACTAAGTTCATAGGTGAATGACAGAAAATCAGTAGTTCTATTTATGTACCCAAAAAATTCAAGAAAAGTTTCCTTAGAGCCTTGCCATAAAATGCAGATGTCATCCAAATAGCGTTTGTAAAATACAATCTGCTCTTTCCATGTAGAAGAATGTGTAAACATTTCCTCCCATTTGTGTAACACTATGTTAGCGTAGGATGATGCACAAGGGGAGCCCATGGCTACCCCCTTGTTCTGCCTAAAAAATTCTCCATTGAAAAAGATGTAGTTATTATTAAGAATTATCCCCATAAACTCGATAAGTATGTTTATTTGGTTGTTACTGAGGTTACTTAAGTGGGTTAGAATGTCAGAAAACCAATCTAGTCCTATGTCATGTGGTATACTCGGGAAAAGTTCTACTACATCAATAGTAATCATTAGTAGGCTACTACTAATGATGTTTGGGGGAATACTAGCTAGGAACTCCCAAGAGTCTTTGCAAACATGTGGAAGTTTGGAAACCACAGATTTAATACTATATTCGACATATTTACCCAGAGGTTCAGTAATACTATAAGCTCCTGCAACAATAGGCCTAAATTTTAAAGGGACTATACCCTTATGGACTTTAGGTATGCCGAATAGTATAGGCGTTTTTGGATGTGGTACATTCAAGTAGTTAAATAGCTCTTCATTTATTACACCTTGGAGCAAGTGGTCATTTAGTATGTACTTAATATTAGCATGTGCAACATTCAGTTCATTGATGGAAGCCTGTTCGTATGTCTCAGTATCTTGTAAAATATTATGCATTGCATTGTCGTAGTCTAATTGACTCATAAGCACCATTCCACCCCCTTTATCCGGTTTCATAACTCTTGTTTTATGTGTTTTTAGTAAATAAATTACTTCTTCAAGTTGCCTATTAAAGTTGTGCACAGGGTTACACCTGTTTTCCAAATTACATCTGAAGGTTTTCTCTATAAGTTCTTCAAATGTTTTCAAGCTGGGGTGCAAAGGGGGATTGAATGTGCTGGTCCTAGCAATGCTACTAGCTGTTGTATTTTGTCCCTTAAAGTAAATAGACAAATTCAAATTTCTGATGAAGAGTTTTAATTCAGTAATTAATTGTGGTAGGTAAGAAGGTCTAGCTGGAATATAGTTCAAGCCTTTAGTAAATAGCTCAAAAAAGACAGGGGTGATATCTAAATCTGTGTAGTTGTAAATGTTATAATTATTAAGAGAGACAACTATGTTGCTGTCATTGGGAGATAAACGTGCAAGGTTACAAAAATTATTGTCAAGTAACTCCAAGTTTAATCCCGAACTTAGTTGTGAGTCCTCCCCCACCCCTGTTGGAATGGGGTGTTCAAGTTCCTCCCCATTGGTCTGCCCTGGGGATGAAAAAAACCCTGCGGTGAATTGTTGTTCCCTTTCTGTGCTAATCTTTCACTCCTACGTAGGGGTTCAGTGTTAGGTATATTTCTAACATTTTGATTGCCAGTTCTAATCTCAGATTCTTCTGAATTAACTCCTGTAACTCCCTTACTTCTAGTTCCCATGGGGTAAGCTCTACCCTCTCTGTATTCCAGCAAGTCTCTATCTAGTTTTTTTATTTTCCTGTCTATAACTTTTAGACAGTGTTGATCTGATAGTGCCTCTGTCTAATAGTGACACGGGAGTAATCCCTGGGACAAACCTACGATCCCCCATTCACCTATCGAGATTCTTCTTGAAGAGATTCAGTGAGGTGCTCTGCCTCACATGAACTGGAATTCTATTCCAGAGCGAAGGGAGCCTCTGGGTTATGAACCTGTCCCTCCAGCAAGTTCTATTTATTTCTGTGCTGAGGTTCAAGTCCCTCGAGCATGTGGCTCTAAGGGATTTAGATTTACTGAGGTGGAGCATGTCCATTAATTCTGGATTTGACACAGCTTTGTATGTCAGGCATAGATCGCCTCGAAGTAGGTGGTATGCAACTGAGTAGAGCTGGAGTTTTTTTAACCGAGCAGCATATGGCATCTGTTTGAGACCGTTGATCCTCTTGGTGAGATACTTTTGGGTCTTTCTAATTGCTGCAGGTGTCTGGTAAGGTACATCCCAAAAGGGGCATTGTATTCTATGATGGGCCTGATGAGGGATGAATAAAGGGGCACGATTACCTCTCTTGATCTAGATGTGAAACCCTTCGTGATGAGATGGGCTATGTAGAAGGTCTTTCTAACCACTTTGGCAATGTGGTTTTCAAAGGAGAGATTGCTATCAACTTGGGTCCCCAGGTCCCTAATAAATTTCTCTGTACTTAATGGGTTACGACTTATGTGGTAATTTGTGGGCACATTGTTTTTGCCAAAGGGTATGACTATACATTTTTTGGCATTTAGCTTTAAACCATGGCGCTGGCACCAGTTATCTGTCTCTGTGAGACCTTTTTGAAGGATGTTTGTGTCAGCTGGAGAGTCGATTATGGTGCCCAGTTTGCAGTCGCTCATGAACTTGGTGAGCCATAGTCCTCCCACGTTTGCCTGTACCTCAGAAAAGTATATACCGAACAAGAGTGGTCCCAGGACAGAACCCTGTGGGACTCCACTTGTGACCGGTTTCGAGTCTGACATGGCTCCAGCAACTCTCACTCTGTGGGTTCTGTCTTTGAGCCAGTTTGCGACCCATCTTGTGACATAGGGGTTTATATTTAAGCTGGATAGCTTATCTATGATGCCCGAGTGGGGTATTGTGTCAAATGCCTTTGCAAGGTCCAGATAGGCTGTGTGGACTACCTTCCCTTCATCTATGGCTTTGGTGACTGTTTCGAAGAAGTCAACCATGTTCAAAAGGCAGGATCTGCCCTTGACAAAGCCGAACTGGGTAGGATCTAGTGCCTGTAGGTCCCCAATGTCTTTGTTTATGAGCTCCATGATGATCCTCTCCATAGCCTTGCAGACTAAGCTTGTCAGGCTTATGGGGCGATAGTTTCCAGGGTCCGTAGAGGCTCCACCTTTGTGGAGTGGGACCACTGTTGCTGTACGCCATACTGTGGGCACATATCCTGTAGTGAGGCTGAGATTGTATAGCTGTTTTATTTGAGGGATTAGTTCCTCTTGGAGTTCATGTAGGACGCAACCTGGGACGCCATCTGGTCCCATGGAAGCAGTGTTTTTTGCTTTTGAGAGGGCAGCCTTCACCTGAGCATCAGAGATGTTTGGGAGGCAGCCCTCTGCCAGAATAGATACTTGCTCTTTTGGGAGGGAGGGGGTGGAGAAGTTTGCACTGAACCTGTCTGCCTGGATATTGGCGATGTCTGTGGGTTCAGTGTATTTTTTGTCGTTTAGAATCAACTCAGAACAAGTCTGGGAGTTGCATCCCAGGTTCCTAACATAACTGAAAAAAGCCTTATGATTGTCTTTGGTGTCCTGTGCAATTTTTCTCTCGAAGCTGACCTTGGAGGATTTTATGAGGGATCATAATTTTTTGCTAGTACTGATCAGAGATGCCTTCCCTATTAGGGATTTTGCTCTGTCATGTAGTAGCTTCCTCCTTCTGTTGTACGGTTTATTTATGGCAGGGGTCCACCAGACTGGACGCCTGCCTTTGGATGATTGGGTCTTGGTTTTGTTTGGGATAGCATAATCCATGCATTCCTGGAGATGTCCGTAGAGTGCGTTTATATAGGATTCTGCAGTTTGGGCCGTAGTTTCCACTGCCCCTGGGGCCTTGAAGGATTCCACTTCGGTTTTGAGAAGTGAGAAGTTCGCTTTTGAGAAGTTTTTCACTGTGGTTTTCTGGGCTGTGGGTGGGGTCGGGATGTGGACATCCAGTGAAATTAATTTATGGTCGGATCTTACCAATGAGGGATATACTTCTGGTGTGGAGCATAGAGTCCCCATGTTGGTAATGATCAGGTCTAGTATGTTGTCCCCTCTTGTGGGAGTGGTGACTAGTTGTTCCATAGCATTAGAGTTTATAATTTCCAGGAACCTTTGGGCTAAGGTGCTGGGGCTTGAGTAGTGCTCCCAGTTAATGTTTGGGTAGTTGAAGTCGCCCAATATAATGGTGTTCGGAGAGATCTTCATGTTCTCCAATGTTTTCAGGAAAGCCGAGTGGGATTCCTGACTTTGAGAGGATGGTCTGTAGGATGCTATAAACTGATAAGCAGTCTTGCCCACTTTTAGTTGCACATGGATGGTCTCTGATACTTCGTGCAATGCCACTAACCTGGAGGTGTGGATATCCTTGATAAATATGGAAACTCCCCCTCCTTTTGTGGTTCGGTCCGGGTTTTGGGGCCGAAAAGCATGATATGAGGTATAGCCTGGTAGTGCTGGGGTGCTCTCTGGAGCCTTGAACCAGGTTTCTGTCACTGCACAGATATCGATGTTCTCCATACTGAGGAGAGCTTCGAGTGTGTGCATCTTGAGGTTAAGACTTCTGGCATTAAGCAGCATTACCCTTAGTTTCTTGTTCCTTGTGCTGTCTATGGGGTGGGTTTGACTTTTGAGCCTTGCCTAAAAAGGCACTATGGGGGTGGCAAGAGCCTTTGCCAATATCCGAAAGCCCAGTGGTGACAGGTGCAAGCCGTCCCTAGCGAAGCAACGTGGCTTGTCGAGCATGTCATCCCAGGCTGACAGACACTGGATCCCCTTTGAATGACACCAAAAATTTAGCCAGTTGTTAAAATCGATCATTTTGTCTTTGTACTGCGGCATCATTCTAGGTGAGGGTAAGATGCTGCTCAAGGTCAGGGTCATACCAGCCTGGGCTACATGATCAGAGAGCTCCTCTATGTCTCTTTTCATGTAGTCCAGGGAGGTACGTCTCAGGTCATTCACACCAGCATGTACAATGACTGAGTCATATTTGTATTTGCTTTGGAGTGACCTGAGTGCTTGCGTTATGTGGCGGATCCTAGCACCCGACAGGCAGCTCACCGTGACCTTCACTTTATTTAGCCTGGTGAGCGGGACGTCAGTGTGTCTGACAATAGAGTCACCTATTACAAGAGTATGAGGTGTGTTATTCAGCCTTAAGGGCTGTGGCTGTTTGGCACACTGACTTTGTGGGCTATGTGTTGTGCGTGTTTTGTTTTGAGGTAGCGTTTGCTTGGATGTCTGCTTTGGAGGTCTCTGTTGCTTAGGTAGATTTTTATTTAGAGCCTCCGAGTATGTTTTTGTGTATTTATGTGATGTTCATCGTGCATACAGCTGCAGTCATAACAGATGGGTTCTCCTGCCGTCAGGCGGGTCCTCGGTCGGCCGAATTCCAAAGTCTAGGTCCGGCGTCGGTTGTCGTCGCTTCTTCCCTGACGTCAGTGCGCCAGGGGTATAAAAGAACCAGCCAACTCCATTTTCTTCAGTCTTTCTTGCCGCGTGGTGCCCGAAGCAGAAGCAGTTCGCAAGTGCCGGTCGGCCAGCTCCTGAAATTACGAAAATTTTGCAACCGAAGTCTTCTTGAAAGCTAAGTACCCGGTTGGGGAAACTTTTCTTGCCTCAGACCGATGTCAGACAAAGTTAATAATTGTATTTCTTGTGGGAAGCAAATACCGCATAAGGATTTTCATTCCCTCTGCATTCCTTGCTTAGGCCCAGACCACGACGTCTCGGTCTGTCGTTTTTGTGCTACATTCAACAAACGCACCATTAAGCGTCGGGCGGAGTTCGCCCAGCACTATTTTGGCAAAAAATGTAACTATATTATGTCGTCGGATACTCCGACTCCAGTTTTGTCTAAAAAACGCAAAGATAAGGACCGACACACGAGGTCCGCAGCCTCTACCGACACCACGCCAAAGCCGACTACAGGTGGTCCGGTTCTCAGCGAGGCGCCTACGCAGCCCCTGCCTACCGACGACACTTCATTGGTGGTGTCTTCTGTGCCCGAGGTCGCAGGCTCCTCGGCCCACACCCCGGCTACAGATACCGAAGCCACTCTTGGTGGTGAATCTCAAAATGTAGACAGGTCTGCCTCCTCTCAAGGTGTCTTCAGACCTTCCTCTTCTTTTTCTATCAAGGCTTTCACTAAGTCTAAAGCAGCCATGCATTCTAAGAGACAAGCTCCACAGGGCCCTTCTCCAGGCCCCATGCCTAAAAAACAGATGCTTAAAATGGCTGAGGATTTGATTACTCTTATCAGGGGTTCTCAACCCCCCCCGGACAAAAGGCCCAGAGTGGAGGAAGAATCCCCCTCCTCTGACCAGGCCTCCATTATTTCAGAGCACTCTGATTGAACAGGAACATTCTTACTCCCCTTTTGAAGATTCTGATGCTGAGGAGTCCATTCCCTCTGTCTCCCCCCCAGAGGATTACTCATTTGGGGAAACCTTGCATACCTTAAGGGAACACTTCCACTGGGAAGGCCAAGAGTACTCAGATTCCAAGAAAAGGCTTAGGGATTTTCTCTTGCTACCTCAGCACAGGCCTCTGGCTGTACCTCCTGTCTTAGACATACTAGATGATGTGTACTCGGAGGCCTGCCTTAACCCGGATTCTTTACCTCCAGCCCCAGTCAAGCCTGACAGGTACTACCGGGTTCCTGACTCACACCAATTTTTATACAAAAGCCAACGCTGCTGACCCAGAAACTATCTCACAGGGCCCCAAGGGAATTAAGGCCTCCACTGCTAAAAACCCATTACCTTCCGAGAGAGATTCCAGATCCTTAGAAAGGTGGGGAAAAAAGGTATACACCTCGGCCACCTTAACCATGAGGGCATTAAACTGCCAGTTCCATATGCTAAAGTACCAACAGTTTCTGTTATCACAGTTGAGAAGCAAAATGTCACAACCTGAACAACCAGACTTGAAGGAGTTGCAGGATTTGATGCATAGTGCAGAACAAGTGGGTAAACATACCTTGCAATGTGGTTTTGATACTCTAGAGGCCTCATGCATAGCTGCTGTTACAGGATCAGTCATACGTAGACATGCCTGGCTCAAGGAGCAAACCTTACCAGATCATGTCAAAGCTAAATTACTAGATGCCCCTCTTCAAAAGGATGTATTATTTGGTGTTAAAGCTGAGGAGGTGTTAAAGAAAATGGAGGAAAAGGCTAAATCAATGCAAACAGTGAAAGATTTTCTACAGGTACAACCTCCACATTTCAGTAGAAATTGGCCTTCCAAAAATTGGTCCTTTCCAGCCACGGACAGACCCCAAAGAGGTAGATACAGGCGCCCGAGGGGCAGAGGGCAATCTCAAGGATCGTTTAGGGGCAGACAATGGCAAGCTCCTACACAAAGAGGTGGTGAGGATAGTTCGCAGCCATTCAGAAAGCAAGGCCAATGACTTTCCCCTTTCCATGCCAAGCAAGGCTCAAATGGCAGCACCCTTAGGCGGAAAACTGGCTTTATTTTCAAAAAATTGGCATATTGTCACAAAAGACAAATGGATCCTGGACATTATAAACAGAGACTACAGATTCCATTTTCACACCCTTCCAAAAATGAGAGGCATGCCAAACCTGCCACACAATCAAAGGGCAGAGGCACAAAGACAAATTTCAGATCTCATGGACATGAAAGCTATTCAAGAGGTACCTACTCACGAACAAGGTCAAGGTTTTTATTCCAGGCTATTCCTGGTACCAAGGAAGGAAAAAGATTGGAGACCTATTTTGGACCTATCCATCCTAAACACATTTTTACTCGTACCAAAATTCAAGATGCTCACGTTACAGCAGCTTCTTCCCATGCTGGGCAATGAGTCTTGGCTGGTAACATTGGACCTCAAGGAGGCATACCTGCATGTCCCAGTCAGACAAAATTGCAGAAGATACCTCAGATTTCTTGCAGGTTCAACCCATTATCAATTCTCTGCGTTGCCCTTTGGCTTACCTACTGCGCCCAGAGTATTCACGAAATGCCTGGCATCAGTAATTGCCTACTGCAGACTTCAAGGGATACAAATATACCCATATTTGGATGACTGCCTGATCCAAGCGGACAGCAAGCACATACTTCTGAAACATCTGGCTTTTGTAATAATGTTGTTGAATTCTCTGGGATACACAGTCAACAAAAAGAAATCAAGGCTAATACCCTCTCAGAAAATAATTTTCCTGGGTGCCAACTTGGACACAAACACCCAGATGGCCTACCTCACGCCAGAGAAGCAGGGGCAACTAACTCAATACTTCAGAAAACTAGCAAATTTCACCAGGCTGACTGCAAGGAAAATCCTGCAGGCTCTGGGATTCATGGCATCTTGCATCCTACTAATCCCATGTGCAAAGCTGCATATGAGGAAACTTCAATGGTACCTGAAAAACCTATGGTCTCAACACAGCCACAGTTTGGAAACAATAATACCACTAATTCCATGTCTTCAAAAGGAATTTCTGTGGTGGGCTCAAGCATGCCAAAGAAACACAGGTCTCCCATTCTGCAAGCCTCAAGCAAATCAAGTCATCACAACAGACGCCTCGGACTACGCCTGGCGCACATGACAGATCGGTGCATTCAGGGCAAATGGTCCCAAAAGAAAAGCACCTTCACATCAATCAAAAGGAAATGCTAGCAGTAATAAATGCTATTATAGCTTTCAAAGACCTTCTGCATCCAGGTCAACTATTGATAAGGACAGACAACACCACAGTAATGTGGTACATAAACAAACGGGGAGGAACCCATTCATACCCCCCTATGCAGGCTGGCCATGTCACTTTGGAACATGGCCCTGGAATTACAAATCGAACTTCAAGCACAGTACTTGCCAGGCAAGGAAAACACGCTGGCAGACAACCTAAGCAGAAATATGACAGATCCACACGAATGGAAGTTGCATCCTCAAGTTTTACAGAGATAATTCAAGCATGGGAAGGCCAGACATAGATCTCTTTGCCTCCCACAAAAATCACCAATTGACAAAATTCTGCTCAAGGACTTTTCATCCACAGGCCTGGAGAGTGGACGCTCTCTCTTTCAGTTGGACAACAATGACAGTTTATGCCTTTCCACCTCTTCCTCTGCTGCCCAAGTTCTATTAAAAACCAGAGCAGACAGACCAAAGATGATTCTCATTGCTCCAGACTGGCCAAGACAACACTGGTACCCACTCCTGAGGAGCCTAACGCATTCCCCTCCATGGACCCTACCTCTAATGCCTCTTCTTCTGACTCAGCACAGCTTCAAAACTCTTCACAGTCAGCTGAAAACACTCAATCTGGCCGCATGGAAGATTCCTTAACATCACAACAGACCCTACTCTCCAAGGAGGAGCAGGAGGTCATTTTGGAGGCCAGAAGGCCGTCTACTAGAAAAGCTTACTCCGCAAAATGGAAACGGTTTTGTGCCTGGAATGAGAAAAAGGGCCAGAATCCTGGAAAACTGAATTTACCTCAAATATTACAGTATCTAGCTGAGCTGCTAAGCAGTGGACTTTCATTCTCCTCCATCAAAATCCATGCCTCAGCCATTTCTGCAGAATACAACACTGATCCACCTTTATTCTCTCACCCCCTCTTAAGACAGTTCCTCAGAGGGGCTAAGAATATAAAACCCCCAAGGAAACAACCAATACCTGCTTGGGATCTCAATTTAATTCTAGAAAAGCTGACCTTGCCTCCTTTTGAGCCAGCTGCCTCAACAGATTTGCAATATTTGTCCTAGAAAACAGCTTTCCTTCTGGCTATCACCTCAGCTCGTAGGGTATCGGAACTACAAGCCCTCATGGCTGTGCAGCCTTCTATCATCTTCCATCAGGACATAGTTTCCTTACGAACCAACCCGTCCTTTATGCCAAAGGTGGTATCCAGGGTAGCTTTGAATCAGGCTATACACTTACCTACCTTTTACCCTAATCCTCAAAACAAAGGGGAGAGACTACTACATTCCTTGGACATCCACAGACAGCTGCGTTATTATTTGGACAGAACAAAGCCTTTCAGAAAATCAGAACAGCTCTTTGTGTCCTATGCTATAGGAGCTCAAGGGAAGCCAGTTTCCAAACAGACAATCTCAAAATGGATAGCCCACTGCATATGCTTTTGTTACTCTTTTCATGGTAAAACTGTACCTGCAGGCATCAGATCTCACTCCACAAGGGCCACAGCTACCTCTGCAGCTTTCCTCAGAGGAGTTCCTACCAAAGATATTTTGGAAGCAGCCACTTGGAGTTCTGTGCATACCTTCTCCAAGCACTACCACCTACCATTATACTCCAAAACTAGAGCAGGCTTTGCCACTGCAGTCTTGCAGGGCATTCTGGCTCCTCCTAGTTCCACCTAGTGCCTACCACCCCTTTCTTAGCTTTGGGATTCTACCCAGCTGTATGCACGATGAACATAGTACAGTTTTGTACCTACCATAAATGTAGATGTTCGAGTGCTAATACAGCTGCAGTCCAGGTTTCCCTCCCTCCTTCCCCTCTTGGGACAGGCCTATTGGCTAACACCTCCTCATACAACCTGATTGGGTTATTCTTTTATGGTGTATTTGCTTGCAACTACTGTATTTTGATTTATATCGCATTGCTTTATTACACAAATTTATGTATTGCCTTCCTTCTGGGGGCACCTGACATCTGGGGCAAGAAAAACTGAAGAAAATGGCGTCGGCTGGTTCTTTTATACCCCTGGCGCACTGACGTCATTGAAGAAGCGACGACAACCGACGCCAGACCTAGACTTTGGAATTCGGCCGACCGAGGACCCGCCTGACGGCAGGAGAACCCATCTGTTATGACTGCAGCTGTATTAGCACTCGAACATCTACATTTATGGTAGGTAAAACTGTACTTTTGGTTTGCTGATGTGGTGGGACTATGTGATACTGGAATTGTGTTGTGTGAGGTTACCTTCTCCTCCTGACTGGTTACACCAGTTTTGAGATGAGAGAGCTCAGCCTCCAGTTTGGCTAAATAGTTGCATCTCTCACATATATTTGAACCTGTTTGGTGGAGGAGAGGGTTGTCCGTGTACATGAGACAGTTGTAACATTGCCTCAAAATTCCCAGATTCACCAGCTGGACTGGAGAGGAGACCATTGATTGACCTTTGGACATGCTAGATTAATATAGGGAAACTGAATTTAAGACGGACCAATAGAGGACAGGGTAATCAGAGAGAGTATAAGAGTAAGTAGTGCTTATGGTTTAATAATGCTAACTTGTAGGATTACTTAATTGGACCAGTGAAGGGCCTTAGAATGAGAATATGGTGTTTAAATTGAGAGAGAGAGCAGTTCTGAGGGAAAAAGTGAAGAGCAGACTTTGTGGAGCCAGGAATAGTTTAAACCCAATTAGGCAGCACTGCCCGCTGTTGTGCTATGTACAAAAAAGCGCAAAACCGCGCAAAAGAGGGTTTTAAGAGAGGAAGATGAAGGAGTTTGGAATTGACCCAAAATGGCCAATAAAACTACAGTTTCAAGTCAGTAACCACTCCCGCAGGGGCAGGTAGGCTGCTCAATGTTTTTCACTGCCACTGATCAACAGAGAGACTTCCCTTTAGCCCAAGCAAAAAATGGCCTCCAAGAAACTTACAAACAGTTCAAGAACAGCAAGCCTGTAACTGAACTTTTTTAAATCTCAGAAAAGTGGGAAAAAAGCAAGATTTTTTTTTGTTTTTTTGTTTTTTTTCAGAGTTAGAGGTTCACAAGTATTAACAAGTTATAACAGTGCAGTAAATGACCCCACACAAGAGTGCTAGGCCAAAGACAGATAAAATGCAAGTTTTGAGAAAAAAACGATTTTAAAAATAAGTGCAAACAGGAAATTCAGTAATCAGCTCTAGGTTGTGCTCTAAATACAGTTACTAATGC
>NC_056746.1:978027698-978062698 GCF_019279795.1 Protopterus annectens | reverse complement strand
GAATACTGAGAAAGAGTTTATGTCTATTGGGGAGTTTCTGGAGGGGTAAAAGATCATCAGTTTAGTTTTATTAGCATTAAGGGCAAGGTGGTTATTTTTCATCCAGGAGTCAGTTTTAGAGAAGGCTGACTGAGTTTTTAGAAGAAGTTTGGAGGGGGTGATGGCAGAGCAAATGATTGTAGAGTCATCTGCATATTGGATTATAGATGAGTCAGCATGGTGAAAGTTGTTAGTAAATATATTGAAGAGTAGTTGTCCAAGAACTGAACCTTGTGGGACTCTGGTGGGGGTGTGAAGAAAGGGGAAGGTTGAGGATTTCCATTGGATGGCTTGCTAACGATCAGAGATGTAGCTTGAGAACCAGACTAAGGTGGAGGTAGAGAGGTTGAGAGAAGAGAGATGAGTTAAAAGTAGGTGGTGGGATATGGTGTTGAAAGTTTTGGAAAGGTCAAGGAACAGGGAAGATACAAGTTTACCAGCGTTGTGAGCTTGATTTATGGTTTTCAAGAAAGGCTAGGAGGGCAGTCATAGTGCTGTGGCCAGGGTGGAAGCCGTGTTGAGTAGGGGTAAGAAGGTTGTTTTGAGTAAGATGTGACAAGAGTTGAGTATGGATACATTTCTCAAGGATTTTTGATATGGGTGAAAGGATAGCTATAGGTCTGAAATTGGAGATGTCTGTTTTTGCCTCCTTTGTGTAGCGGAATGATGTATGCATGACGCCAGATGGATGGGACATATGCTTCTTGGATGGATCTGTTGATTAAGATGGAAATGAGAAGGGCAATACTGTCAGCAGCTAATTTTAGGAAGGTAGTTGGGAGGTTGTCAGGTGCGTTCCGGCTGGGTTTTAGTTAGAGTAGTATTTTTTTTTATAGTACTTGTGTGGATAGGTTGAAGGTTGAAAGGGGGGAGGTGTGAGTGGTTGGTGGGGTTGAGGGGGCTGGAGAAGAATCTATAAAGGAGGAGTTAAATTGGCACGCAGTGTCTAGGTCAGTAAGGTTTGGGTGAAGACAGGGGTTTTCTTTGTTACCAGGGTGGAGGAGGGAAGGAGATTGTGGTCCATAACTTTTTTGGGTTGTTTGAGTGGGTGGTTTGAAGTTTGAGGTAGTATAGTTTACGATCTCTGGTTATAAGTTTTTTTTACAGAGTTACAAAGTTTTTTGAATACTAGTAGGTAGTTGGGTAGTTTAGTTTTTTGATAAAGTTTCCAGGTTTTATCTATTTGTAGCATGGTAAGTTTGGTTTCTTAAGACAGCCAGGGGGAGGTATTAGCTTTGATTCGTTTGGTTCTTATGGCAGCATGGTTGTTGAGAGTATTTATGAATGTGCCGTTAAAGTAGGAAGTGGCACTGTCGAGGGGCAGGATTATTAGGGGGGACCAGTCAATAAGCTTTAGACATTCGGTGAAAGTCTGAGGGTTGAAATGGGAGAGTGTGTGTATGTAATGGTTTTGTTGCTGGAGAGGGCAGGGATGGCGATCAACAAAATCAGGAAGGTGGTCACTGAGGGGGCTCTGGGAGGATTCCTGAGTTTGAGATATGGTTGGGATGGGATGTAAGGTGCCAGAGGACCCATCTTTGTTTAGTCTAGTAGGGGGGTTTATAAGCTGGCTAAAATTGAAGATATTAAGCGATTGAGACGGGGCTAGTGAATTTATTGAGGCACAGTTTATGTTAGTGTCACCTAAGATGTAGGTTTCATTTTTTATGTTGGAGGAAAACCAGGAAAGGATATCTTCTAGACTTGGGATGTTGTTACCAAGGGGAATATAAAGGGCAGCTATGCATATGGATTTGTGGTTGTTTAGTTTTAGTAGAGCAGTAGTAATTTCAGCATTGCTAAAGTTAGGTATAGGATTGGTAAACTTAAATTATACCTTCCATGTGAAAATCTTCATTAAAAAGCAATTAGATATAATATTGCATCTTTTAAATAGTAGGTGAAAACAGTATTATATTATAGAAGAATAAATTAAAAATATATTATGAAAAAATGTTGAATGAAAAAAATAACTGTGACATTACAGTATTACAAGCATTTCACAGTGTTTACTTTCATGCAAATATCACAAAAACCTCAGAAGGAAAGGGCATCCAGTACTTCACAACATGTCATAATCAGATACTATATTCCCTTCAAAACCACAAAACATGAATAAGTTAAATTAGCATTAAAAAGTAGTTACCTTTACTACATTTAGTACATACTAGTAAAGCACACGGAGTGGATTAATGCAGTAACATAAAATAAGCAACTGTCATTTCACAGACAAACCTCAACAGTGCCCACTAGAAACTATGAAAGACACTTCAAAGCAATTAGTTCCCCCCCAAAATAAGCAAACAACCTCAGAAGATAAGGTAATACAGTAAGTAATACATTAAATGTTATAGGCAGATACAATTTTTCCCTCAAAAAAACAAAGAACCACAAAAAAAAGACAAACCCTCACATAAAACATAAAAGAATAAATCCAGTAATGCAATATTTATTATAAAGAAGATAATGTATCCTCCAAGTCAAGAAACAATCCAGTGCAACATAGAAATGCAGTTCAAAGCAGTTTTGTTCTGTAAAATAATTATATATATATATATATATATATATATGAATATGTGCACAAATAGAAAACCACCCAGTGCCACAACACCTACCATAACCAGATATGACTTCCCATATAGCAACAAGAACTAATTCATACAGTTTGAAAATAATCTCCCCACAACAGCTCAACTGCAACAGAAATGGTTATATAATAAAACTATATATAACATAAGCAAATGTCACTTTCCACTCTACAGTCTAACAACCTGTAGAACGAAATGGGATAGCAGTTCTACAAAGTTGCTTTTCATCGATGCAAACAACAACCACAACAGAAAGAGACCCACCAACTGTATTACCTGAAATAAGCAGGTATGATTTTCAAAACTGAAACATAATCCACCATCAAAAGTAGTTGAACTTCTTCACTATATTTACTTTCTCTGAAACAGTACTGCACAACACATTTCTATGCAATACTACATTAGCTAACATAAGCAGCTGTCATATTCCCTTCAAAATTAACAGCTCCCACTCCTACAAAAAACTGATATAACCAGAATTCATTTCCCTCTGAAACACCCAAACATCAATACCTACAATTTTGCCTCTAAAAGCCAACAACACCAATCCCTACCAAACAGTAACATAAGCAGATGTAATTTCCCTTCCAAAACCACAACCCCCCCACTACACATGAACTGACATCTGTAGAAATCATTTTCTCACAAAATCCAAGGTACCCACACCCAATAAAATAGTGCATTTCTCACATATTTTAATGTCCAACAAAAAACAAACTACCAAAAGCATACAGTACTGTATCATGTAAACAAGCAGTTACTATTTTCCTTATACAGAGCAAAACCTAGAAATTACATATGAAAAAAACTTCAAATAAATAACCTTGCATTCGGACAGAAACACCACAAAACATACTGGCATCCAGCATTTAGTACTTTTCCACCTAAAAACTACCACACCTGTCTACAAATGTTACAATTTCAAATTGGTTACTTTCCCTTCAAAAGCTTGCAAACAACTAAATTACATTTAATACTATTACAACATTACATAATCAAGCATTATAGATAATGGTACAGATACCAATAAAGCACAACATTACTTAGAAATAATTACCATAACAGTTTCCTTCCAAAACTATCCACAAGGGAAAAAATATTACAACACATGGTGAATAAAACATTCCATAAACAGCAATAATTATTTAATACAGTATTCCTTATGAAAACAACAATAACGTCTAAGAGAACTAAAGCACATTATAAGCACAAGTAACAATCACATTTTTCCCTCCAAAATAACTTAACAACACAAGAACAAAAGATGAAAGATAACACAACATACTTTATAATCATAGCAAATAAACTTTCTAAATATTAAAACAATTGCTTGTCTAAAGCACAGCAACTCAGAAGCATTCCCATCAAAATATATAACACAAATGCTTTCACTCCATTGTTATGGTACATTAATAACAGCTGCATCATACAATTAAAGTAAAATTTATACAAAAGCACTGAAAATATCCATCACTACATTACTTCAGTACTGTCATTACATCACATATTAACAATGCTGCTAAGTAAAAAAGGAAAAGAAATGAATATACAATTACAAAAAAAGCTGATTACAACCTCATGAAGGAAGTATAAACAGCTTCACAGCCCCCACCATAGGAACTGGCACATATGTCCAAACCTACACCAAAGTACTGCATGAACATTTATATACTGCAAGGAATCAGAAATACCAGACAGGACGAAATCCTCCTCCTCAAGGAAGAGTAAACCTGTCTGGTGGACATCTACTATAAATAAACTCTATAATAAAAGGGAAAAATTGCTGTCCAGGACCAAGAAGGAGCAGGTGCCTAATTGGAAGCAATCCCTCCTTAGCCTGAACAAGCAAATTGGAGCACTAGTGAAAACTTCCAAAGCAAACTTCGAGTCCAAACTGGTCACATTTACTAAAGACAATCATAAGGCCTTCTTCACATATGTCTGCAGTCTCAAGGGAAGCACCCAGATCTGTTTAGAACTGGTGGTCAAGGACATCATATACACAAACTCTGTAGATATAGCCAACTTGCTGGCAGACAGGTTCAGTGCAAACTTCACTCCTCTGCCCCCCCATCAGTAAAACAGGACATCCCCAGTAGCTGCCCCCCTCCCCTTATCTCTAAGGAGCAAGTCATCACTGCCTTCTCAAAGACAAAAAATACAGCCTCCATGGGACCTGATAACATCCCAGGCTGCATCCTACATGAACTTAGGCAGGAACTTGCAGCACCATTAGGCACCCTATTCAACCAAAGCCTGTGTACCGGCTTCGTCCCAGCCGAGTGGAGGACAGCCACCGTCATCCTTTTACACAAAGGTGGAGCGTCCACCAATCCAGGAAGTTATAGATCCATCAGCCTAACTAGCCTAATCTGCAAGGCCATGGAGCGGATTATCGTGGACCTCATTAACAAGGACATTGGCAACCTCCAGACACTTGATCCCACACAGTTTGATTTTGTCAAGGGGAGGTAATGACTGTTAAATTTGGTTGACTTCTTTGAGCCAGTCACCAAGGCCATAGATGAGGGGAAGATGGTGCACACCACCTACCTTGACCTGGCCAAAGCCTTTCATACTATTCCCCACTCAGGTATAGTAGATAAACTGTCTCAACTAGGCATCAATCCATATGTTACCAGATGGGTAGGAAACTGGCTCACTGATAGAACCTACCTAGTCAAAATAGAGGAAGCCACCTCAAGTAGTTGACCTGTAACAAGCAGTGTACCCCAGAGATCAGTCTTGGGGCCTCTGCTGTTTGGGATATACTTCTCGGGGGTGCAAGGGAAATCTAGTGGGTTATGGCTGACCACGTTTGCAGATGACTGCAAGCTGGGTGCTTTCATCAATTCCCCTAGTGATGTGGACATCCTGCAAGAGGGTCTCACCCAAACAAATGACTGTTGCCAGAAACATGGCGTCAAACTGAATGCCAAAAAATGCATCATCATCCCTTTTGGGGGAGAGTGATGTGCCCACAAATTATCACATTGATAATACGGTCCTAAGCACGCAATCATTTGTGAGGGGCTTGGCACCCGGGTTGATAGCAAACTGACTTTTGACCACCATATTGTCTCCATTGTGCAGAAAGCTTTCTACATGGACCACCTCATTAGTAAGGGTATCTCTTTCAGGGACAAGGTGGTCATAACATCCCTGTATTTTTCCCTTATAAGACCCATTATTGAGTACAATGCCCCTTTCGGCATGTACCTCACAAAGCACATGCAGCAGCTGGAGGAGACCACAGAGGTTTCTCACCCGGAGAATTCAGGCCCTCAAACATCTACCCTTCACAGATAGGCTAAAAGCCCTGTCCCCCTACTCAGTCTCATATAGAGTCCTCAGAGGTGATCTCTGTCTGGCATATAAAGCAATCTCAGACCCCCACATTGTTGGGACTGCTGCGTATCCGTAAGTCAGGCTCCACTCTAGTAACCCGCACATGCGACCTCAGCCTGGTCTGTGACATCAGTAGGACTTGTTTGTGGGACAGATTTGTGTCCCAGAGACTCCCCCTTTTGTGGAATAGACTCCCTGTCCACATAAAGCAGAGTACCTCATTTACCTTTAAAAATTAAAAATTAATAATTAATCATAAACTGTTAATTTAAGAATGCTTGAGACAGAAATATTCTCATTTAAGCCAGGTGGATCCAATGCCTTCAATTTTAATTGCCAAAGTAGATCTTTAGCCTCTAAAATAGATTCAGTAGGACCTCCATGGGGATTCACAAACACTTTTTCAAGTACAGCAAACCTAAACTGGTTAAAGTATAGGCAGTGTAATGTGTGCTTTATATAAAGCAATACTACAGTTCCTGTTTCTAATGTTGTTGCAATGTTCATAAATTCATCTTTTTAAAACACGATCCGTCTTACCATTGGGTAATTGGGCATTGGGAAGAAAAGGTCCTCTTTCGCTCTAGTTTTAAGGGAAGTTGGTTGCATTACATCCGATATTTGGACAATATTTTTATGGTTTGGAATGGCACTGTGGGTAGGCCGGAGCAGTTTTTGGATTTTATTAATGGATCTACTTCTTTCTTAAAATTTACCCATACTATCTCTTATGATCCTGCCAATATTTTGGATGTCAGTATTTATTTTGATTTTCGTTCAGTTTGGCGATTGAAATTGAATGCATTGGAGCCACCTGGCTTAAATGAGAATATTTCTGTCTCAAGCATTCGTAAAATAAGAGCTTATGCTTAATTATTAGTTTTTAATTTTTGATTTTTGTAATTCAGTTGGTTATATTGTATTTTAATATGTTTATATGGTGTACTGTTACATTATACTTTATGTATTTTCAGCATCTGTTTTATTTTATTTAAAGGATGGTTTCCTGTGTCAGGAAGGTTCTGATGAAGTCTGGTATCTATTGTAAACTTGACGAAAGCGAATCAGTTTCACTATGGGTTTCTGTAACAAAGTTTTTTAAGTTTAAATTGTTTGACTTATTTCTGGTTGGAGACTACACATTTTTGTAATGTGATTTTGTGTAGCTCTAGTTTTTATTTTGTTACTTGAGTGTTTTAGTGGCTTTGTTATTTTTAAGGTTTCCTACTCGGACTTTGGTCACTGTGAGGGAATACCTCAGAATTTGTTTCTCACGGCATTTATGAATCACTTTATACCCTTGTCAAGACTCCATGTGAGAAAATACAGTGGTATCTGAAGACCTTTTGGTTCCAGCACCAACACACCCTTTGTCTTTTCAAATCCCAGTGCTGGGAGTTATCAAAAGGGAAATCACTTAGTGGAGACAGTAAATTTCCCTAAATCCAGGTCTCCCCTTCTTCCTTCCTGCTCCAAAGCTGCCAGTCACCACAGATGCTTTGGACTTTCCTTGGGGAGCAGTTTCAGGAGGGATAAAAGTGCAAGTTATGTGGGACACCAAGGACTAAAGCAAGCATTTAAATATAAAGGAGATGCTCTGATCAAGGCACATACCTCTCTGAATTATCGTTGGTCGTCTGGACCTCTTCAAGTTGTTACAGGCGATACCACAGTCATGTGGTACATAGACAGGCAAGGGGGAACTAGTTCTTACCCCCTTCGTAGGCTAGCCATGTAAGCTTGGGATATAGCTTCACAACACAGTCTTACTCTACAGGTATCCTACATTCAGTCAGAGCAACATTGTGTGGCATACAAGCTGAGCAGGATGAGGACAAACCCTCATGAATAGAAATTAGATCGGGGGTCTTCCAAGATTTGATCCATCCTTGGGAAGTTCTTCAAGTAGACCTATTTGCCTCCTGACTGAACAGTCAGCTAGCAAGATTCTGCTTCAGGACTCCATGCAAGAAGGCCTGGAAGATGCATGCAGTTTCCTTGGACAGGAATGTTCCTGTATGCTTTTCCATCCTTTCCACTGATATCCAGGGTATTTCTTTAGATTTATAAGGAATTCCCCAAGATCAGTGTGCTGACTCCCTTTTGGCCCAAGCAGCAGTGGTTCTTCTTTTGGAAATGGTCAGAGGCAGTTACCACAAAATTCCACACAGAATGGGTTTACTCACATAAGAGATGGTTGTTTAATACACCCTGACCTCCATCTATTTCAGCTACTTGCCTGGATGATAGGGTCTTAATTTCATTTAGGCACCTCTTTACTGAGGACTTGCACCAGGTACTAATGGAGGTAAGAAAGCCTGCTACTAGAAAATCATTTGCTAGTAAGTGGAAAAGGTTTGTAGTTCGTGCCAGTAGCATAACCATCATCCAGTAAGGGCTAGTTTATCTTTGATTTTACAATGTTTGTGTGAGTTACTTTCCTATGGCCTTTCTTAGTCATCAATCGAGGTTCATTAATGAGTCATTTCAGCATGTCTGCCCAAGGATCATCCTCTTTCAATGCGTTCTTATGTCAAAATGTTTTTGAAAGGGATTTTGCATAAGAGATTTCCAAGAAAACTGGTGTCTTCTCCTTGGGATCTTAATTTTGTGTTAGAGAAGCTAACACTTGCTGCATTTGAACCAGCTAATCTGTTTGACTTGAGGTTCTTAGGATGGAAAATTGTTTTACTAATTGCTCTGATCAATGCAAGAAAAATATCTCAGATGCAAGCTCTCATGGTGAGTCAGCTGTATCTCATTTTCCACAGATACAGGCTTTCTTTGAGAACTAATTCTTCTTTTATGTCTAAAGTGGTATCCAAGTTTATTTTAAGCCAAACTATCCATTTCCCCATTTTCTTTCCTGAACCTAAAAATGAGGGAGAAAGGATATTCCAAACCTTGGATGTCCAGGGACATCTCTGGTATTATCTTGACAGAACTAAGTCTTTCAGGTCTTCAGATCACCCGTTCATTTCTCGTGAATGTAAGAGGAAGGGACAACCTGTGTGAAAAAAAAATATTTCTAAATGGTTGTCTAAGGCTATTACCTTTTGTTATACTCACTACAACAAAACTATCCTAGGCAGGGTCAAGGTACATTCTACCAGGGCCTTGACTTTATCTGTAGCTTTTCAAAAAGGGTTGGATTTTAGAAGTATTCTAGAAGCAGCAACTTAGTTCTCTATGCATACGTTTTCAAGGCATTATAAGCTTGATTCCTTCTCTAGGTCTAGGTCAGGCTTTGCTAGGACCAGTCTCCAGGGTCTTCTGGACCCTTCCCCTTCCAGCTACCAAAAGTAGTAAACTAGGGTAGTCTACCCTTATAGCTAAGGCTACTGCAGCAGTGATCAATATGATGAATATAGCCCAGTTGTGTATGTAAACTTACCACAACAGTGGATATTTGAATGATCACTGCTGCAGTAACCACTCCCTCCCTTTTTGTTTATGACAGCTTGTGGACCCAAATTTTTGTTGTTCCTAACATTGTACTTTCAGGGTTCAGCCTCCCTTTCTCTGTTGGCATGAAGGTTGTAAAGGGCTTGGCAGCCCAGCCTGTCTTTTTAGTCAACTCAGCTTGAACTGATTGAAGGTTTGGGTGCTTGGAAAATGTCCTGAAGCTTTGGAAACTGGACGGATGTTATATACTTGGCAAAATATAACCCATATAGCTTAGGCTACTGCAACAATGATCATTTGAACATCTACAATTATGGAAGGTTTACTTACACAGTTGTAAGTTCCTGAAGCTTTCTGAATAGTTACACATTTTCCAGGTGCCAGGTTCTTCTAGCAAGACCTTGTTTTATTTGTTGAAGCTGTTTTGGATGACTTGTTTGAAGGCTACAGAATTCAGCATTGTATTTATTAATGTCCGTACACGGAAACTCGAACAGTCCAAATCAGTCCAACCAAGGAAGTTCTCAAATATACCATTTATTGGACACACAATTCACAAACTGTTAGACAAGTTGACCTAGGTTTCGTCAATCAATTAACCTGGGAGTGTTTTAAAAGGAAGTGGTTTCAGCATGATGTGTTAGTTCTGATGAAGTCTGTATAAGTTAAGACGAAACCTAGGTCAACTTGTCTAACAATTTGTGAATTGTGTGTCCAATAAATGGTATATTTGAGAAGTTCCTTGGTTGGACTGATTTGGACTGTTCGAGTTTCCGTGTATGGATATTTGTTCTTCAGTTTTTCTGACTTTTTTGGTATTTATTAATGTGTTGCATCAGTCAGGTTAAAGGTATAGAAATCTTCTGATAAGATTAGATGCTCCCTTAAAAATCAGAAGGGCTACAGAGCACGCCTTTTTGACTCTTGATACTCTTTGTTCAAAGTTTAAATTATTCCCTGCCACAGTCCCTAGGTCTTTAATGATGGCATCTTTTTTATGATTTATTTTTTATTTTATAATTATTTTTTATGTCTTTTTTGTTTATTTTTTGTGTGATTTTTTTTTTTTCTGGCTACCTGCCAACCATAAACCCTCCATCAATCCATTTATTCCCCAGTGGGATGAGAGCCAGTCACTGGAGGCCATCATCCAGGCAACCACAATGTCTTTTGCTACTGTAGTTTCAATCAGTCTCTTTCACCCTGAAGCAAATGTGCATGCTTACATAAGTGACTGCCTGCATTGCTTTTTTTCTTTGGTGGGCATGTCCATACATGCTAATTCTCCATGAAGGATACTGAGCAAATGTGGCTTGGTGGAACCAAGCTCTTGTCCCTGGCCCATATTCTGAATAAATACCATGCATCATTTTTCAAAATATGTCAGCATTGCAGCAGGTTTGATTGACCATTTTTCTTCCCCCAGGATGGGTGAAATGACACTGGCCAGTCACTTCTGCCCTCCATGCCCTCTTTTTCCTGTTCCTGAGATGCTAATCATGCTTGGGTCATCTGGGTCATAGTCAGGGCTTCGTCATTGTATGCAATGGATCCCGGCAAAATGTATGCTCTTTTTGCTGAGTTTACATTATTTGCCATTAAAAGTAAGATTTCTAGTATTGCATCAAGTATGTATTTTTGCAGACAGTCTTGGAGAACTTCAGCATTTGTCTTGAAGTAATTATATTACCAGTTTGCACTTATCTGCAAATTCGGTTACCCATAGCAGAGTTCCCACTCTTATCACTCAGAAAAGGTTCCCATTCTGAAGTGAAGTTCCACTCTGATTTGCATTTGCCCATGTATGCTTTACTCAAGGTGTGTTACCTTGTAGATATTTTACCTACTAATTATTTATTTGAGGTAGTTTTGTGATATTTTCTGTCTCTGAGATTTATAGTTACTTGGAGAATGATTAAAACAGAAGTATGCATTTTAAAGTGGATTTTACTATTTATCCAAATTAGCGCAATATCAAATTTTAAATAACCTGGGAAGGGTTTATCATGAAAATTACGAGTGAAGGTTTGGCGACCATGGGACGTCGAAGTCCAGTTGGCTGAATTCCGTGTTGTCGAAACTTCAAGTGTGTGAGTTCCTGGTCAGCAAATGCGCTGTGCATTCGCACATATGTGGTCGATGTGATTAGCAGAGATTGCAGTACAGTACGGATCAGGAACTTTACCCTTTTCCCCACTGTAGTACGATCTCAGAGTTGGAATATATAATTTGCAGGGGGGTGCAGCCCCATGGGAGGGGTGCAGGGGGCTTGCCCCCTATAAAAGCGTAAAGTTTAGTGTTGTGCAGTACGTTTGTACTGCTGACAACTGGAACTGTAGTGCCTGTTCTGACAGGTGCAGGGGAAATGGTAATTTGAATAATGCTGAATCGAATCATCGGCATGTGATTCGACATAGTGACTTGTTCAGAGTTCCATTTTCGGTGTTGTTTTTCATTGTATTGAATGTTTTTTGTTTTGTTGGTCACAATTTTGAAAGTAAACCATTAGGAAGCGGGGCGTAGAAGTTGAAGTCTTTTTCTTAGGGGTGGGTGCAAGGGTTGGCTTCTCTGCAGATAACTTCAGAGTATGCTTCTGCCTTAATATTATGCATTTGCTTCTTTTTTGTATTGTTTTATGTTTAGGGATTAATTTTCTTTTTTTTTAATGTAGCGTTGTTTGGTGTAGCTATGTATAGAGGTTTTTATCTTATGGGTTGCTGTAGTATCGGTGAAGGATCACAGAGTTGCTAGGTTTGATAAGGGTCTGTTATTGATGTCCTCCTGAACAGATGTGCTTTTGTCACTGAAAAAAAAGGCAGCTAGTTGATTCTGCAATGTCAAGTAGTCTGATTACCATCAATGTACCTCCATGTAGCTGAAGTTTACTTTCAGCAATCATTGAGGTTGCCTCTTTCCCCATTGTGATGTGACCATGGAGTTAGTATATTTAAATTTAAGAACTTTTGGGCATCGCCTGTAACAGGTGCAGCATGGGTAGCTTAATTCCCTACAGAAAAAAAATTGCTAAAGATCACAGTAATTGGAGTCGCAGGAACAGCAATTGGATTGATTGGTGTCTGTAATCAAAATGATTATGAGAAAAATAAAGCCATTCTCATGATTATATAATTTATTGCACTTGTTGTACCATAATTTCACTAGGTAAATTCTAGACAGGATGATTATTTCATGACTGAGTTTCATTTTACTCTTTAGTAAATGGTAATAGTATTTCTATCTCTATTATTTATAGAGTGCATAACCATTGATGGGGAGGAAAAAGATTAATCTTTTCCCTTTCTTTCCAAACTCCTTATCTCACTTCCTACACTTTTCTCACAGCTTATGTGCACTTCTTTATTCCAAGTAATCACATTGATTTTAAAGGCAGCAAAATCGTGTGCAGTTGATTTTATGATGTTCATCATGTTGATCACTACTGTAGTAGCCTTAGCTAAATGTGTTATAACAAGCACCAAGTATGTAACAGCCGACCAGCTTCTAAAGCTTCAGGGCATCTTCCATGAGCCCAAACTAGCAGGCAGCTCAAGCTGACCTGACTCAAAGACAAGTTTGGGTGCCAAGCCCTTCAGAGCTTCTTTTGCTGCCAAACATGCACCTCTGCGGATTTTGAGGATTGACAGTCGACTTGTGCTGTTCCTTTACTGGGCAGATAAGTTCCTTTGGGGGAAAAAACGTACATTTAATAATTTTGTTTATTAATACTTTCTTATTTTGCAAAGTTACTTTAAAGCGAGGAATTTGTTTTTAATGGACTACCACTAGTCTGTACTGTAATTTTAAATTGGAGTGTTCTTTTTTCCTGTCAATTTAAAAGTTGTTTAAAATAACTGTAAACCATTTTTTTCTGTGGAGCATTTGTGTTTATTTTACTTTGTTGGTCTGGCAAAGTGGTTAAAGTGCTTTTCACTGTGTTTGTATGTGAAAAAAGTGACTTGAAAGACTTTGTATTTTATGTGCATTCACTGCTTATTTTCCACAGGAAAGGAGGCACCAGTTTTGACTTGACCATGGAACAATCTGTCATTCCCATAGTCGGTCCGTCTTCCAGCCACAAAAAGAAAAAGTCAAGTGGGCTAGCAATTTGCCTCAGCCGCAACTGGGCGACTGTGCTGTGGGCATTTGTTAAACCTCAGACTACTCATCTTTTACCCTAGATCCCTCTGGAGCAGCACCTACAGCTAGTATAGACTGGGGGATAGCCATGCTCTCTATGGTTGTTGGGGTTCCCTCAGTGGGCAAGGGAGAGCCACTCTTGTCAGTTCTGGGAGAGAAAACAGGGAAGGCCTCTCTGTTTTGTCAGAATATTGTACCCATCCCTGGGGAAGCTGCTGCCATTAAGAACACTGTTGGTCCCATTATTCTTGTTACAAAGAAACAGAAAGCTAAACATGTAACTACTCGTCCTCAAATTGCCTTAGACAGGTGTAGTTTAATGGGTCTGGCTCAAGGTTTAATTCAGGCTACTGATCCTTTTTGTAAAGCAGTTTCTGGTAGAAGAAGGAGGGATAACTCATTTCCTGAAGAGAGTCAGGATACTGAATATGGACAGGATGATTATGGGACAGATAGAGGATTTCCTCCTCGTGTTTCTGATTCAGACTCTGAGGAGAGCTCAGTTTTTGACTTTCCCTGAGGGGGCTCTGTTTTTCTGAGACTATTTCAAGAATATGTCAGTATTTTCAGTGGGAAAACACTGAGGTTTCTTGTAAGAAAACACTATATGAGTTTTTACAGAAGGAATTTCTAGAACTTGCACCCATTCCTCCAGTTCTGTCAGCTTTGGAGGATGTGTGTGTTACTGCCTGCAATTTTCCTAACAGTCAGCCAGATGCCCCTAAAAAGGCAAATAGGATATATAAGGTTTCTCAGTCTTAAGTTTGTATACTCTTCCCAAACATGATCCAGCAGCTATAACTTTAATTAATCCTTCTGCTGCTAAACACTTCGTTAATTCCAGTCCTGCTATTTGTTATAAGGATGGAAAGATTATTGATAAGTATGGGAAAAAGTGAATGCTTCTGCAACTTTGATTTTTAGAATTTTGAATTGTTAAGCCCAAATATTAAGGTGTGCCTTGACTAATTGTGAATGTATGAGGAATGTTTTGTCTGCAGTTTCTTCGTCTGAGGAAAAATCGGTTTTAAATAATTTAATTTCTTCCATTGTTCAAGTCACTACTCATTGTATACAGTGTGTGTATGACTGTTGATATTTCGGGTCTCTATTAAAAGACCGAAGAGGTGTTTCATTGAGCACCTCTTGATCGACGCATAAAGAGCGAATGCACTAAAGTGCGAACCCTCAAAACAGCGATTTCTTTCCCTGGGAAAGAAACCGCTTGGCCATCCCCGTGTGTTTGCCCCTTTCCTCACTGTGGTGCGATCTTGGAGTTGGTATATTTAGTTAGGGGGTGTGGGGGGCACAGCGGCCCATGTTGGGAGGCATGGGGGGGCGAAGCCCCCCATGTTATGTGTGAAAGTGTGTGTGTGTTTTTGTGTGTGCTAGTGATTTCTTTCCCAGGGAAAGAAATTGCTGTTTTGAGCGTTCGCGCTTTAGTGCATTCGCTCTTTATGTCGACCAAGAGGTGTTCGATGAAACACCTCTTCGGTCTTTTAATATAGACCCAGTATTTCTGCAAGGGTTATGGCCACTGGCACTGTTTTGAAGAGGTTTGCATGGCTCTGCTCCTAGAACCTCCCAGATGATGATAAAAACAAGATTGTAAATTCTCTTTTGGACAGATATTTACTTTTTGGTCCCCTGCTGCAGTGGTGATCAAAGAGTGTGATGAAATGGGTAACCTGATATAGGAAATCTCTTTTAAGATTTTCAGCCCTCCTTTCTAAAATTTTCCATATGATTCACTAACTTCTTATCCAGTTTTGGTAAGAAACAAAATAAACAGTCTCTGCAAAATACAGGTAAAAAGATGTTTAAGAAAAAATGGCAAGGTGGTTCCAAGAAGTATTCTAGAAACTCTCAAAACCAAAAACAGTCCAATAAGTCAGAATAACTGTTTAAGAGACTTTGGCCCCCTCACCCCCCACCCTAGCAGCCCCCTTTTTTCAAGAAAGTCTAAATCGTTACTTTTCTGTTCTGTTGATTGTGGTAATGAGGTTGAGGTCTCTAGAGCGTGTGGTGTGGAGGGATTGGGATTTCTTTAGATGTAGTATTTCTAACAGAGCTGGGTCAGACATGGCTTTGTAAGTCAAGCAGAGATCGCCTCTTAGACGTTATGAGACAGAGAATAGCTGGAGTTTTTTGAGTCTCCCTGTGTAGGACATGTGTTTAAGCTTAGGAATCCTCTTCATGAGGTATTTTATGTGGCCTCTCCAGTTGTTGCAGGTGTCTAGTGAGGTACATGCCAAATGGGGCATTATACTCCGTGATTGGTCTAATGAGGGAAGAGTAGAGAGAAATGATGACCTCTTTCTTCCTGGATGTAAAACCCTTAGTAATGAGATGTGACACACAGAAGGACTTTCTGACCACAGTGGCAATGTGGTAGTCAAAAGAGAGGTTGCTGTCAACCTGTGTCCCCAGATCTCTTATAACGCCTTCAGTGTTCAGTGGACTACTATCGATGTGGTAATTATTGGAAACTGAGTTTTTCCTAAAGGGGGTGACTACACATTTTTGGCATTAAGCTTAAGGCCATAGTTTCGACACCAGTCGTTGGTCTCAGTGAGGTTCTTCTGTTGGATGTCTGCATCACTTGGGGAGCTTGCAGTCATCTGTGAATGTGGTCAGCCAGAGTCCCTCCTTGTTGGCCTGGACTTCTGAGAAGTAGAGAAGTAGATGATAAACAGGAGAGGACCCAGGACCCGAATCCTGTGGGACTCCACCCGTGACTGATTGGCAGTCTGACTTGGTGTCCGCTACTTTCACACTGTGGGTTCTATCTGTCAGCCAGTTTGCAACCCACGTAATGATTTAGGGGTTGATGCATATTTTGCTGAGTTTATCAATAATTCCTGAGTGAGGAATGGTATCAAAGGCCTTGGCCAGATCGAGGTAGGCTGTATGAACTGCCTTACCTTCATCCAGTGCTCTGGTGACTGATCTACCTTTCACAAAACCAAATTGCGTGGAATATAGAGTTTGGAGATTCCCTATATCTTTGTTAATTAGGTCCATGATGATGTGCTACATTGCCTTACATATCAGACTCGTCAGGCTAATGGAGTGATAATTTCCAGGGTCTGTAGTCACTCCTCCTTAATGGAGAGGGATGATTGTAACAGTGTGCCATTCGGTAGGGACAAAGCCCTATGTGAGGCTGTGAGTGAACAGAGCACACAGATGTACTGGCAGTTCACTTTGTAATTCATGTAGAGCACAGCCAGAGATATTGTCGGGTCCCATGGAAGCTGTATTCTTGGCCTTAGACAATGTAGGTTTAACCTGTGCTGCAGTAA
This sequence comes from Protopterus annectens, assembly GCF_019279795.1. NCBI lineage: Eukaryota > Metazoa > Chordata > Ceratodontiformes > Protopteridae > Protopterus > Protopterus annectens. Next base: position 978,045,876 of record NC_056746.1, on the reverse strand, counting down.
TGTTGGGTGTCTGGCATTCTTCTGGTATTGAGATTGGTCTTTTGGGTGGGAGAGAGGGGTAAAGTTGGCACTGAATCTGTCGGCCAGTATGCTGGCAATATATGTTGGCTCAGTATAGGAGGTACCATTGTGTCGTACCTCAGAGCAAATCTGGGTAACGCCATGAAGATCCTTGATATAGCTACAGAAGGCTTTGTGGTTGTTTTTAGTGTCTGCTGCAATTCTGCCTTCATAGCTGGGTTTGGAGGTTTTGGTGAGGGATTTCAACTTTTTATTGAGGCTAGTAAGGGAATTTTGTCCAGTCTTGGGACTTCACCTTTTTCTGCAACCGTTTCTTCCTTCTGTTTTAGAGTTTAATGTTAAGTTGTCAATCTCGCCTTCATTCTTGATGGATGGGTTCGGAGCCGATCCTCGGCTCCGACTCGGCACTTGCTAAGCTCGAGAGCTAATTTTACCAGCTCGAGGCAACCCTATATCCCATGATGCAAGGCGGAGACTACCCAGATCTCGTTTGCCGCTTCGCTTACGAGGTGCCTCTTTTACCAGCTGTAGGTAAGTTTTCTTCATAATAAGACTTTTAGTCTCACCCCTTTTAATTTTCATAACTTTAGTTGTTTTGTGAACCTTAACGTTTATTTTAACCCTATTCCCGTTAGTGTTCCCTTTTTTTCGGGTTATTTATCCCCTTCCCTAGGGTTAGGCCTTAGGCCTTCCCCTTTCCTAAATTTTTCCTGTCAGGGATTTTGTGTGTGTTTGAGTGTGTTGTATCCCTGTTTAGTTTAGATTATTGGATTGGGTGTTGTTTGTGTGTGTGTGTGTCTGTGTTTTTTTCTTGTCACTTGTGTTTCCTCGACACAGCTATGTCGAAGGACACAAAGGTCTCAGGCTTCAAGAAGTGTGACTCGTGCTGTCAGAAGATGTCTCTGACATACGGTCACACTTCTTGTGTTTACTGCCTGGGACCTCTGCACCTGCAGGACTCTTGTGCTATCTGTCATGCCTTCAGCCCAAGAGTCCTGCAGGAGCGCAGAAATAAATTAATATTGAGGGGCTTATTAAAGCCTGAGAGCTCCCCGACTAAGTCGGCTCTGGGGAAGCCCTCAAAACCTGTCAAGCCTTCGGCTGCAAGTCTCAAGCCTTCGGCTACTGGTTCTGCTTCTTCAGTGTCGAGATCGGCTCCGGCCGGAGCCGATCCTTCCATTTTAGAAGTCACAGTATCGGCTCCATCCGGTGCCGATACTGCCAGATCTGTACACTCAGTGTCGGCTCCGGCTGGAGCCGACGTATCCTCGGCTCCTTCGGCTCCACCTATCTCCAAAAAGAGATCTCGATCCCCCTCATTGGAATAGATACATTCGGCTCCGAGATCACCCCTGCTCTCGGAGCGGAGCCATCGGAGCCGTTCTTCTCGGTCGTCCAGGCTGCCTGATCACGACCTCGAGAGAGTGGTGAGTAGACTATTAAAGTCTTAGGAATTGGCCCAAATGCTCCATAGCCCGTCTCAACAGACGGTAGCTATTTCACATCCACCTAACATTCCTCCTTCGACTCTCTTACAGAGCTCGGAGCCGAAGCTCCTTGGAGCCGTGACTGTTGTAGCTTCGGAGCCGATACCACCCCTTTCGGCTCCATCGTCCTTCGCTCCGATTTCCTCCTTGAGGCCTTCATTGGAGGGATCTGGGCGTCTGGTCTCTCTCGTCGGCTCCGAGGGGGCGAGTGGCATCGGACCCTTGTCCGATCCCGTTCCCCCTCTTGGAGCTTCGGCGTTGGTGAGCTCAGCCCTGACATCTGCCTTGGAGCCTTCCCTCTCGGTGAGGCCTGGAGTTCCTATCTCTTCAGAGCGGGAACCTTCTGGTCTCTCTGATGGGGGAGCCTTCGAGGTGATGAGGAGTGTACTAGCCCCTAGGCGTAGTCAACGGTCGGTTCCATCAGCTCCTCCCACTACAGTGCCTGCTGACGTCTCTTCCCACTCTCTTGCTCCCGGACCCAGAGATCCAACGCCTCAGGTTTCCCCATTGGGAATATCTTTCTCTTCCGAGGCTTCTCCTGATCCGTCAGGTGAACCTCCGCGTAAGAGGACATGTAAGAGGAAACATCTAGACTCCCCCGAGTCTATTACATCTGATACTGACTTGGATGAGTCGGAGGGATCCCCAAGGTCCTCCTCTGAGGATGTCTCTTTCTCAGACATCCTTGAACTCCTTAAGCAGAGGGGGAACTGGCCCTCCCTTAATCCTTCCGAGGACGAGTCAGTATACCTGGAGGCGTTCGGATCTCGACCCTCCACCTCCTGGGTGTCTCCGCCTTTCAACCCCCTTATGGACGTAGAGGCTTGGAAGGCGTGGATGGCACTGGATTCGGTGGAACCTATTCCTAGGAGGCCTTCTAAATTCATTACGGCCCCACCTGATAGGCAATATTTGACAAAAGGTGTCCCGGTTGATGCCATGGTGGTGGCTGCAGCCACCAAGAAGGAACTAGCTGATCCTTCAGTACCTGTCCATCCTCCTAACAAGGATTCTAGGACTATGGACAGGTACGGCAAACGGATTTTTTCTTCAGCGACCTTTGCCATGCGATCGCTGAACTACTTGTGTCACTTCACCCACCTTCAAAGAGATGTTCTTAAAGAGTTGGGAGAAGTTTTACAGGATCCGTCAGCTGCTGGGTCTCAGGATAAGATTAGCTCACAGCTAGGAATCCTAAACTCCATTGTTAACTCCTCCATGCGGCTCATTTCTTATGCAGCCGATGGAGTGAGTAGGGCCGCAGGCACAGGAGTGGCTTTAAGGCGTCAGTCCTGGATGCGGCTTTGTAATTTTGCAGACCCCTTCAAGGCGTCCTTCACAGACTCCCTTTTTGATGGTTCGACCTTGTTCGGACCTCAAGTGAAAGACACTTTGACTAGATGCGAACAAGATGGCAAGACTCTTTCTGCCGTAGGAGTCCGTTTCTCCACCCCTTCAAGACCTTACCCAAAAGGTCAGAAGGGAGGGAAAATGTGGTTCCGCAAATCTCAAGGAGTCACGCCTGACGACGAGGTCAGTTTACCCCAGAGGCAGAGCAGGTAACAACAACAGGCGCCGCCCTAGGGGCAGAGGGGGTCCGCAGAATCAGGGTAGCAGAGAGCCTCTTTCTGACAAACCCTTCCAGCATCCCTGAGATGTTGCCCGATTGTCCACCTTCGGAGGCAGTCGGGGAAGATTATCGCTGTACCCAATAGCCTGGCTTTCCCTTTCTCAAGACAAATGGGTACAGTCGATTATATCCGAGGGTTACAAAATTCCCTTTATTCAAACCCCAATTCAGCAAAAGGGAACCCTTCCAGACGTTCCACCCGGTCTAAGGGAACTAGCAGTACCAGAAATATCAAAACTGCTAGCAAAAAGAGCCATCCAGCCAGTCCCAGCAGACCAAATAGGATCCGGAATCTACTCAAGGTTCTTTTTAGTACCAAAAAAGACAGGGGACTGGAGACCAATATTAGATCTGAGCAAACTAAACAAGTTTGTAAAGAAAACAAGATTCCGGATGGTCACGCTTCAGTCCATTCTACCCTTTCTGGGCAAGGACAATTGGATGTGCTCTGTAGATCTTCAGGATGCGTACTATCACATAGAAATTCACAGGTGCTCCAGAAGATTTCTCCGCTTTCGGCTGGGGACCAGTCACTTCCAATTCAGGGCCCTGCCCTTTGGACTCACTACAGCCCCCAGAGTGTTCACCAAATGTATGGCAGTGGTTACGGCTCACCTGAGACGTCAAGGATTCCAGGTGTTTCCATATCTAGACGACTGGCTCCTCACTGCCACCACCAGGCATCAACTTCTCCAAGCCAGAGATTACACCATTCGCATTTGCAGAGGGCTAGGGATTTCTATAAATTTCGAAAAATCTGCCTTGTCGCCTTGTCAATCTATTACTTTTATAGGCGCAAAATTGGACACCGTACAACTTTCTGCAAAGTTAACAGACCAAAGGATCTTGGACATTCAAAGTCACGTCCAGGTGATTCTTCTCAGCAACAACATTCAGGCCAGATTTGCTCAAAGTATTGGGTCTTATGGCGGCCGCCATAACACTTCTTCCCTTTGCCCGCTTTTACATGCGCCTTCTACAATGGATGCTATTCGCCCAATGGTCCTTTCAACAACTTCCCATGCGTCACAGGATCATAATAACTCCAACTTGCAAAAGGCATCTGACCTGGTGGATATCGTCCCCTCAAGTCCATCAGGGCAGACCCTTTGTTCCTCCTGCCCCGGTCGCCACGGTTACATCGGACGCCACCCTGATCGGGTGGGGGAGGGGGTGCATTATCAGGGCAGGATGGTCCATGGCACTTGGCAACCTTTCGAATACCATCTGCACATTAATGTCCTAGAGATGAGAGCAGTGTTTTTAACGTTGCAAGCCCTCAACGACTCTCTTCCCCTGGGAACTATTGCAGTCCAAACGGACAATATGTCCGTAGTGTGGTATATCAACAAACAGGGCGGAACCAAGTCCTATCCACTGTGTCGAGAGGCTCTCAGACTTTGGCAGTGGGCACTCTCTTCTCAGCGGTTTCTGATAGCAACGCATATCCCCGGGAAATCCAACATCATAGCGGACAGGTTGAGCAGAGCTATTCTCATGCCTCACGAGTGGTCTCTCAAACAATCAGTGACGGAAGAGATTTTTCAGGAGTGGGGCCTTCCTTGCTGCGACCTTTTTGCTACACCTCAAAACAGCAAATGCCCAGACTTCTTCTTTCTCTTCCCCCTTCCAGGCCATCCCCCCAGAGACGCTCTAACCCAAGATTGGCCCCGGGGACTTCTTTATGCCTTTCCCCCTTTTCCTCTGATACCTCAAGTCATTCAGAAAGCAACCGCCTTGAGAGCCAAGTTGATTCTCATTGCCCCTTATTGGCCTCGACAGATATGGTTTCCGTTCCTACATCGTTATCTCTTGGTACAGCCATGGCATCTGGACCCGGTTTCAGATCTTCTGACCCACCAGTCGGGGCAGCTGCACCAATCCATACCTTCTCTCAACCTCACTGCTTGGTTGCTCCACTTCCATCCTTAGCCAGGCTTCCTATGATTTCTAATCCCGTCTGGGATATCATAGTAGCTTCCCTTAAATCTTCTACCAGAAGGATTTACACTAGTAAATGGCAACGTTTCTCCTTCTGGGCAAAAGCTAGGAATATAGACCCCCTATACTTCTCCGATTCATTCGGTCTTGGACTTCCTAGCTGACATTTTTCATTCAGGATCCTCTTCCTCCACAGTAAAAGTTCAGCTAGCAGCCATTTCGAATTTTCATATAGGTTTTTTGGACCACAACATTATGTCACATAAACTTTGCAAGGCATTCCTTCGAGGTATCTTTTTACTTAAACCTCCGATTAGAGACCCCCCACCACAGTGGGATCTAAATTTAATTTTAACATCCTTGATTCTCCCCCCTTTCGAACCTGCGGTTGCCTGTTCATTGAAATTTCTTTCTTGGAAGACACTCTTTCTAGTCGCCATTACTTCTGCCAGGAGAGTATCTGAGCTTCATGCTCTCTGCATTCGTCCTCCCTACTTAATCTTCCACAAAGACAGGGTATCTCTAAGGACTAATCCATCTTTCTTACCCAAAGTGGCATTGCAGACGAACTTAAATCAATCCATTGATCTTCCAGTTTTTTTCCCAAATTATTCTGATAGAGCGGAACAGAAATTACATTGTCTTGATGTTCACCGCCAGCTCAGATATTATCTAGACAAAACTAAACATTTTAGGAAATCTGATCAACTGTTTCTATCCTATGCAGAGAACAGGAAAGGCCTTCCAGTTTCCAAGGTGACTTTATCTAGATGGCTGTCTTCTGTGATTATTTACATTTATCAGCTCAGAGGCAAAGAGTTGATTTCTAGGCCAAAAGCCCATTCTACCAGAGCTCTAGCTACATCTACAGCTTTTCAGGCTAGACTTCCAATAGACACTGTTTGTGCAGCAGCCACATGGGCCTCTCCTCGTACCTTTGTTTCACATTACAAATTAGACTTGGCCTCCAGAGACAGAGCGAATTTTGGTTCCACCGTTCTCAAGAGTCTGTTCCATTGAGCCACCCAGGATAGAGGTGCTAGGGACGCGGTCCCATCCAGCAAGAATGAAGGCAAGATTGACAACTTAACATTAAGAAGTTATGTACCTACCATAACGTTCCATGTTAGTTGTCTTCTCTCGCCTTCTTTCTTGCGTCCGGCCCTCCATCCCCCTAGCCTGGTCAGACCGAGAAGATTATGCCTCTTCTCTTAAGAGGCTTTATTCTTTTTTCTAGCTAATCAGCTTCTAGTGTCACTAGATTAGGTTGATCCCTTTCAGAGGATTATGATGATTATGATTGTCATTTTTAGTATTGTTACTTTTTCTTCCTCCTTTACAGTTGGAAGAATATATTCCATATTTTCCTTAGCTACCAAACAAGATCTGGGTAGTCTCCGCCTTGCATCATGGGATATAGGGTTGCCTTGAGCTGGTAAAATTAGCTCTCGAGCTTAGCAAGTGCTGAGTCGGAGCCGAGGATCGGCTCCGAACCCATCCAGCAAGAAAGAAGGCGAGAGAAGACAACTAACATGGAACGTTATGGTAGGTACATAACTTCTTATTAATGGCAGGTGACCACCAGACTGGCTTCCTTTTTTTGGAGGAAAGCATCTTGGTTCTGTTGGGTATGGTTAGTTCCATGCATTATGTACTTGTTCATACAGTGCACTGGTGAACGATTTGGCAGTCATGCATCTAATTTCCATTGGCATAGGTGCCGTGAAGTTAGCCACCTCTGTTTTTATGAGTCCAAAGTTGGCTTTGGAGAAGTTTTTCATGCTGGATACCTTTGCAGGGGGTGTGGGTGAGATGTGGCTTTCCATGATAATTAGTTTGTGGTCGGATCTAACCAAGGAGGAATTGACTACTGGTGTAGAGCAACGGTTGCCCATGTTAGTAATAACCAGGTCAAGGATGTTGCTTCCTGTAGTGGGGGTAAGAATGAGCTGGTCCAGGGCATAGGAATTGATGAATTCCAGGAAGCGTTGGGCCAGTGCATTGGTGCATGAGTAGTTTTCTCAGCTGATGGAGGGGTAGTTGAAGTCGCCTAATATGAGATTGTTGGGTTGGATCTTAATAGTTTCGAGGGTACTTAGGAATGTGGAGTGAGAGTCTTGGGACATGGTTAGGGACCTATAGCAGGCTACGACCTGAATCGCCATCTTACCCAATGTTAGCTGTAACTGAAGTATCTCAGATGCGTTATGCTGGGCTACTAGTCTGGAGGTGTGTATGCCCTTTATGAATATGGAGACACCACCACCTTTAGAGCGTCAGCCGAGGTTCTGGGGCCGAAAGGTGTAGAATGAGTTATAGCCTGGTAGTGCAGGGGTGCTTTCTGCTGCTTTAAACCAGGTCACCGTTACAGCACAAATGTCGATGCTGTCCATTTTGAGGAGTGCTTCGAGCAAGTGCATCTTGAGATTTAGATTTCTAGCATTGAGCAGCATGACCTTCAGACTGCATTTATTTATAGCTGTTATGGTGGTAATTTGGTCTTTGGAACACCGCCTAAAAAGGCACTATGGGGGGTGGCAAGAGCCTTAGCCAGTACCTGGAAACCCATGGGTGACAGATGCAGGCTATCTCTAGCAAAGCATCGAGGTCTATCAGTCATGTCATCCCAAGCAGACAGATACTGGATCCCCTTAGAATGACACCAGAAACTTAGCCAATTGTTAAAGTCAATAATTTTTTTGTTTGTACTGTGGTATCATTCTGGGCGATGGTAGGATGCTGCTCAGGGCTAGGGTCATATCTGCCTGGGCCTCATAATCAGAGAGCTCCACTATGTCTCTTTTCATGTAGTCCAGGGAGGTGCTTCTCAGGTCATTCACTCCCACATGGACAATGACTGAGCCATAGTTGTGCTTGTTGTGGAGTGACCTGAGTGCGTGTGTTATGTTTCGGATTCTGGCACCTGATAGACAGCTGTTACTTTGAGTGGGACATCAATGTGCCTCACTATTGAGTCACCTATGATTATTGTATTGGGCAAGCTGTTTTGCCTTAAGGGCTTAGGTTGAGGGGCACACTGTGTAGGTGAGCTATGTGTCTTGCGGTGTGTGCTGTGTTGTGGTGGTCGAGTGCACGTTTGCCTTGGAAGTCCCTGCTGTTTGGGCAAATTTCTGTTGAGACCCTCTGCAAAGGTGGGTGTGTGGTTTGTGTTTTTATGTGAGGGCTGTGATGGTGAGTGTTCTGGAGGGCTGTGTGTTCCATGTGGTGTGGTGCAAGTGTTGACCTTCTCCTCTTAACCAGCTATCTGGTCTTGGCTGGAGAGTGCATGGCTTTCAATTTGGAGATATAGGCACATCACTCACAAGTCTGAGTGTTGGGAGGTAAGAGGACAGAGTTGTCTGTGTACATGAGGCAGTTGCCACACTGCCTCAGAATGCCCAAGTTCACCAGGTTAATAGGAGAAAGCACAGGAAACTGACCTTTAGACAAGCCAGGAGGAATGGTCTTCATTACTAAGTACTGGAGCTGTTTCCTTATAGGATATCTAGTGCTGATAGTACTAGTGTGCTACAATAATTGCTACAAAATGCCTGATGAAAGTGCTGGCGAATAAGCTAATTAAAGTGCAAGAGAGAAGAGAAACTTGAAAGGGATAGGAAAAAATGCCTAAATAAGCTGGAAGGTTTCCCTCAAACAGAGAAGGGTTTGGGGAACTCAGAAACTTACAAAACAGTCCTGGATACTGTACATCTGTATCTGGACTACTCTAGCAACAGGAAAGGTGGAAAACAAGCCCAGAACTTTTTTTTTTTTTTTTTAGAAAAAACATCTTCCTAGGATGCAGGATTCAAAATGTTCCAATGCTGCCAAGGTACTGTCTCTAGCAACTTACTTCCAGTCCTTGCTTCCTCTGTCTTGTCATGCCTGCCTGGGAATTTCTGAGGGCTCTGGGGTTCATGACCTTGACCATCCCCATCTTCCTTTTTGCCAAGCTTCACATGAGGAGGTTTCAGTGGTACCTGCAAGTTAGTGTGGCATCCTTGAGGATGTGCTTAAGGTTCTGCAGGAGTTCCCTTACTTCCTTGTCTAAAACTCTAGCTTCAGTGGTAGATTCAACACATATCTCTCAGTCCAGGTGTCCCTTTTAAGCCTCCTGCTCCATCTCAGGAGCTCTTTACAGATGCTTCAGATCAGGGGTGGGATGCTGCTTTGGGCAGTATGAGGGTTTTGGACCTCTGGCCTTCTCATCAGCAACTGGATCACATCAACATCAAAGAGATGTGAGCCCTTATCTTTGCTGTTCATGCCTTCCACTCCTTTTCTTTCCCAGGCCCTTTAAGGGTCTGTACAGACAACACCACTATCATGTGCTACACCAACAGCAGGAGGGCATGAGGTCTAGCTATCCAAATATAGGTTCCTCTGCAGGCAATTTACATTCCTTCTGGACAAAACCTAGTGGCAGAGTCTCTCTCACAAATAGATGCTTCACAGAGAGGTGTTTCTGAACATAGGTCATCAGAGGGATATCCCTCAGGTGGATTTCTTTGTCTACCTTTGGAACAGACAGCTTTCTCACTTCTGTTCTAGAACCCCAAGTCCTCTACTTAGAGGGTGGACACCGTGTCCTTTTCATGGAAGGGAATGTTCCTTTATCTTTCCCCCCTCTTCCTCTTCTTCCCAGGTGCACAAGATCTCCAAAGTCTTGTTGGTGACTCCCTTTTGGTCCAGACAACACTAGTGCCCCTTCCCTTTTATCTGGCCAGGGGCAATCATCACAAGTTACCCATTGGATGTTTCTTCTCACACTAGACAAAGGATTTCTCCTTCACCCTCATCTGTCTACTCTTCAACTGACTTTTTGGGAGCAGGGTTTTAATCTCCTTTCGACACCATTTCTCTGAGGACGTGCTCAATGTTCTGCAGGATGTCAGAAAACCCAATATCAGAAAATCAGATCTGTCCAAATGGAAGAGATTTTCTCTTTGGTGTTTTAAACTTCACCAGGATCCCTTTTCCATGGGGTCCCTTTTACTAGTGTGAACTGCTCCACTCTGGCTTAGCATAGTCTTCTGTCTAAGCTCACTTGTCAGCAATCTCTACTTGTCTGCCATTGAACCACCTGTTGGCCTCTTGTTTTGAGGTTAAACAGTTCTTGAAAGGCATCCTCCACATCATGCCAGTAAGACACCTATCCCTCCTTCTTGGGACCTTAATTTTGTTCTTGAGAAATTGACCCAAGTTCCCTTTGAACCTGTACCTTCTTCTTCTTCAGCATTGTACCTGAAAGACTGTTTTATTGTTTGCCATCTCTTCTGTCAAGATAGCTTCTGAACTCCAAGCCTTGATGGCATTCTCCCCTTTTTGATTTTTCATAGGGACAGGATGTCTCTGTATGCTAATCTTTCTTTTATGCCATGATGGTCAAGGGGTTGTCTCTTAATTAGTCTATCCAGCTTGCTTCCTTTTTCCCTTCTCCGTAATCTGCTAGTGAGAGGGTTCTGCACACCTTGGATCTTCACAAACAGCTCAGGTATTATTTGGAGAAGACAAAGGCTATATGTAAATCTGAGCAATGATTTCTTTCTTTTCATGCCAGGGCATTTAGTTTGGCAGTTTTAAGCAAACCGTCTCCTCCTGGATTTCAACAGCCATTTCTTTTTATTTCTTTCATGGCAAGCAGGTTAGTGCTTCTGTTCAGGCCCATTCTACCAGAGAAGTGGCGTCCTCTGGAGCTTTCTTCAAGAGTTTGGACACCAGTTCCATCCTTGAAGCTGCCATTTGGTCTTCTATGCACACCTTCACCAAACATTACAAGTTGGATGTCATTTCCAGAGCCAAGGTGGGTTTTGCCAAGGCAATACTTCATTGATTTGTGGAGGGTTCCTCTTTGTCTTCCTCCTCCTCCCTTTCCTTACAGTAGCTTTTACATTTTCCCATAGGTTATGAATACTGCAACAGTGATATGGAAGAATGTAGTACAGTTGTGTAAAATCTTACCATAACAGTAGATGTCTTTCCTTTCACTTTTGCAGTATTCAGTCCCTCATTCCTGCCCTTTATTCTTTTAGGATCATCTGCCTGGCTGAGGGGTCTTTGCACTTTTCCGTAGACATCTCCTTTTCCCTTGGATGTACATGTTCTCCTTTCTCCTGGAGTAACTAGTTATTCTAGGGCATTTCATTTATGAATTTGGAGTATCCGTACTTCACCTTTATGTTTCATGCTTATGTGGGGAGCATACATTTGATGTACAGCACTGAAAAAAATTAAAGACTCTGGTGTACTGGCCGGAGATCCCATAGGTTATAAATACTGATGCAATGCAGGGAAGGGCATCTACTGTTATGGTAAGATTTTACACAACTGCACTTTGTGGTAATTTTACGTACACAACTATACTATTATCTTCAGCTTCTGTCATTCTTTTTATTATTTGCTGTCCATTCATTACCCCTTCCTCACAGTTCATAGACCTCTGCCACATTCCTTTCCTCAAGCAGTACCTTTCTCATCTTCCCCCTATAGCATTATACCTTCCCTCTAAACCAATATATCTGTGCCTTTTAGCTGAGTAGTACAGAGCAATAAAGCCTGATTGTGAAGTAGACCTCCTGGGATTAACTAGAGTCTCTGCTGTTAGAGGAAGGATGGGATTGAATAGCTGATACTGGCTTGTCCATCTTGGGGGAAGAAAATGCTCTAGCCAACTGCATTGAAGAGGGAGGGGTGCTTGTATACAGTATATTGGCTAGGAGCATCTGCTTGGCTGTACCAAGCTAAATACATGAGCACAAATAGCACAGGGAAAGATATTACAGGAAAAGATTTTCTAGTTGGTGCAAAAAGTAAATAAATAAGTAAATCAGCACCATTCAGGGCTAGTTTTTCTCTGGTTCTACAATATTCGTATGCGTTACTATTCTATGGCCTGTTTTACTCATCAGTCAAGGTTCATATTTTGGCCATTTTAGTATGTCTGCCCATGGATCCTCCCCTTTCAATGCATTCCTGAGTTAAAATGTTTTTGAAAAAGGTTCTACACACACCTAGAAAACAGGTGGCAATTCCTTGATATTTTAACTTTGAGCTGGAAAATTTAACTTGTGCTCCATTTAAACAAGCTCAGCAAGCTGACTTGAGGTTCATAACATGGAAAAAAAGAAATTGTCTTAACATAACGTTTCATCCTTCTTGTTGATCTTCGTTCATTCATTACTGATGGGTTATCTGTTCTGTCCTCTGAACTGAGCTGGCCAATATCAAGCTCGTGTCAGCCAAAAATTCTTGAGCCAAGGTCCTACCCAGAATGCACTGCTCCCTGTTACCTCAGATCAAGTTTGCAAGTTGAGAGATAAAAGTAGAGGCTACCTCTGGTCAAAATAGACCTACCAGAAAGGAATACATAAGATCAACCAAGAACCTCCGGCTGGGGGACGGAGGGTGGGAAGTAATGAATGAACGAAGATCAACAACACAGATGGAACGTTATGGTAAGACACAACTTCTTTATCTGATGTTGTTAATCTTCGTTCATTCCTTACTGATGGGACAGAGTCCCCAACTACCTGTATTCCTGGGTGGCCCTCATGGAAGGACATTCCTGAGCACCATGGAATTAAAGGAAGCTCTACCTCTGGAGGCCAAGTCCAATTTGTAATGAAGAATAAAGGTATGAGGTTTGGCCCAAGTTGCAGCTGAGTAAGTGACATTGAGGGAAGTCTTAGCATGGAAAGCTGCTGAAGTTGCCATAGATCTTGTAGAATGTGCTTTGACTCTATGAGGCAAGGTGAGATTGTTTTTGTTGTAGATAAAGGTGATACAATTTATCAAACGTGAAGCCTGTGTAACTGTTGACACAGGATAACCCCATCAAGATCCAGAAAAAGCCAGAAAGATTTGGTCTGATTTACGGGTAAATTTTGTTCTGTCCAGATAAAATCATAATTGCCTATGAACCCCGGTTTCGCGGACCTCCTCTGCCCCAAAAGGGGCATCTTCCATTGGAGTTTCCCCCTCTGCCTCTAGGGGAAAACTCGGCACGTGCATCCCGGAAAGAACCCTGTGATTTCTTGTGCCAGATCTTTCCACTCCTTTGATTTCTAGAGTAGAATTGCTGAGGGGTTGAGTGTCTGACACCAATGGCAGACAAGGTCTTGCCATCTTTTTCCCACCGTGCCAGTGTATCCTTGACTTTAGGGCCAACCAAAGAAGCGGCCTCTTTAGGGCGTTTCATGAAGGAAGCCTTAAAGGAGTCCGCAAAGTCTCAAAGGCGCATCCAAGCATGTCGTCTGGTGACTATACCTGCACCTGCCGTTCTAGCCGCCCCTTCCAGTGCGTGAGAAATAAGACACATGGAAGAGCTGGAAATGGACTCTAGGGTGGCTATCTGAGAAGCCGCATTATCGCGGACTTCGTCAGAAACAGCTCCTGCTAAGGTTTCAGAGAGCTGGTTGATAAGATCTCGCTGAAGCCTGGTAAAATGTGCCAAATAATTCAAAGACCTTTTGGCAAAGGTCGAAGAAGCAAACACACACTTCTCTAATCTGTCAGTCGCCTGGGACTCCTTGTTGGGCGGATGCACAGTTTGGCTGTCTTCTGCCAAATCCTTCTTAGTAGCAGCTGCCACCACCATAGCATCTACTGGGAGACCACATGAATAGTGGGGGTGCTCGGCGGGGGAGATAATATTTTATCTGGCTTCTTAGGTATCACTTCCATGGTATCAGGAGCCTTCCATGCATGCTGGATGAGCTCATAGGCAGGCGGGATGACCCAGGAGGTAGGGGGCCTGGCACGAAAAGCCTGCAGGAATACGGATTCCTCAGAGGAAGGATTAGAGGGCTTCCAGTCACCCCTCTGTCTAAGGATCTCGAGGATGTCACCAAAGGACACCTCATCAGAGGGTGACCGTGGGGACCCTTCCCCGTCATCAAAGTCCATATCTTCAGTCAATGACTCCTCAGTGGAGTCCATGTGTTTCCTCTTACATGATGCTTTGCAGAGTGCTTCCTCAGGCTGGCCGGCCCAAGGAGGGATGGGAGCCTGGAACCGAGCACGACAACCTCGGAACTGGGGTCACACCCCGCCCTGACGAGCCTGCCCCCAGACCAGGAGTCTCAAGAGGACCATGAACTGTAAGAGAGAGAGAGCATCCCTGGGAGGTGCCATAGAAAAAATCGGCATAGACCCAAGAATGCCCTCCCTAATGGCACAGCCACTGGCCTGAGAAGAGCCTGATGCCCAGTGCACCGAAGGCCACAAGGACGAGTCTGGTTCCAAAGTGAGATCCACCATTGGAGTCAGAGGGAGGGAAGCTGCTGTCAGAGTAATAGGCTTCGAGACTTGAGTGGAAGTTGAAGGAGGAGTATACAATGGGGTTTGAGGCAAAATACGCTAGCCGGAATGAGGGAATGTGGACTTTGACGGTTGATAGAGACCTCTGGCCACAAGCAACTGGTCAACAAGCCGCAACACATCCTTCTCAGAAAGACTCTTGGTCGACCTCATGGAGAAGGCTGATGGCGATTGTGGCCTTTCCAGGAAAGGACTATACTGACTGCTTGCAAAAGGATCCAGTGAAGGGGAATATTTGCTCCTTGCTAGTTCAGTAGGTGCAGTGCTCGGAGCCAAGGAAGTCTGCACTGAAGAAAATGGTGTGGAAAACGTCTGCGCTGTGGTAGTTGAAGGTGTCTGCACCATAAAGGCAAAGGTCTGCTCTGAAGGGTATGGTGCCGTAGTGGAAAGTGTCTGCACTGACAATAAGGACGGTGCCAAGAAGGACTGCACCAAAGTACATGTCGGTGCTGAAAAAGTCTGCGCTGTGGAGTACAGAACCGTCATACTTGGAGCCGAAGGTGACTGTACCAATGGTGCAAAAGGGGAGTGAACCTGTACTGACGGTGCCGTTAGGGGTTACGACAGAACTGTTGGAACCGTAGTTGTCTGCACCAGGTGCCAATATCGATAAGAGAGACATGGCTGTAGTCAGGATCATTTGGGGTGGTGCCGAGCCTGGAGCCGACAGGGTCACAGGTGGCAGCGCCAGAGTAGTAATCAATTTCAACTTCTTGTGAGTCGACTCCCTATGATCTCCAGAGGGAGAAGAAGGGAGTGACTTTGATGAAGAAGAGGAAGAACGCCTCTTGCGGGGTTTAATAGGAGGGGGTGAGCCCTCTGACCCAGAAATAGCCTCAGAGAAAGGAGACTTGAGGAGAACTTTCAAAATTAACTTAATTTTCCTCTCGTTGAGAGTCCTGGTAGAGAAGTTTTACAGATCCCACACGGAGGATCTACAGTCAAGTGAGAGACATTAAGACAGTAGACACAGAAGTCATGGCCCCGGTAACTTATGCTTCAAACCAACAGAACTTTTCTTATCCGACATAGCTGTTGTGGAGAAGCACAGTAGCAAAGGAAGAATAATGGCTACCCAAGAAAAGGGTAAAGGAGAAAAGGAAGGATTACCAATGATGGTAATGGGGAATTACCACAAGGTAAGAAAACAGGGTAATAAAGGGAAAAAAAGACTAAAGGGAGAGAGTCTAAAGTGCGTGATAGGGTAGGAAAATATTAGAATAAACTTTTGAGAAAATTTTAGAGTAATAATATATAAACTGTCAAAAAAATTAGACACTTAGCTGAGAGAGTGGCTTGACACGGCTGTTCAGCAACATGGCAAACGAGATCTGAGGTAACAGGGAGCAGAGCACTCTGGGTAGGACCTTGGCTTGAGAGTTTTTGGCTGATGCGAGCTTGATATTGGCCGGTTCGGTTCCGAGGACGGAACCAATAACCCATCAGTAAGGAATGAATCAAGATTAACAACATCAGATCATATTTTTTAATTCCTCTGACTTCTGCAAGTAGTAGTGGTATAGCTAAAGTTTGTAACACCTGGGACTGACTTTGAGTTTGTCGCTCCCCCCCCACCCAAATAAAACACAATACACATCATTTTCATACAAAAAGTGAAAAGGACGGTACTAGCATCCATTGTTGAAAGCGATGCCTCATCTTTAATATCGGAGTTGCAATCCGCAAACTTGTTTGTCCAATTATGCAGAAGCATTTCCCTGACACACTAATGAATTATTTTCCCCAGTAATCCCTTCTTTAGTTTGTGTATGCACAAGAACTAAAATGACAATGAATAATTTTGCCCAGTGGTCACTTCAGCAGTCTGACCATGTATGCACAAGCACTTCCCTGATACACAACTGAATTATTTCCCCAAGCAACATCTTCATTGGTATGTCCAGGTATACACAAGCACCAGAATGATATTTCCCAAAGAGACCCCTTCAGTAAAATGTCCAGGTAGGCACAAGCACCAAAATGAAACATTTGCCCAAGCGACCCCTTCAGTAAAATGTTGAGGTATGTACAAGCACCAAAATGAAACATGCGCCCAAGCGACCCCTTCAGTAAAATGTTGAGGTGTGTATAAGCACCAGAATGAAACATTCACCCAAGTGACCCCTTCAGTAAAATCTTGAGGTGTGTACAAGCACCAAAATGAAACATTCACAGCTTAGCATGCCAGGTTGTCAACCATGGTCACTGGTAACCTCATATAGCCTATGGAAAATGCAGTAAACCACTGCACAGTTGTTGTTGCTGTTTGTCTTTCGGCTTTTCCCAGTAAGGGGTCACCACAGCAGAACTCCGGTCCGCTATTGATTGGCAGTAGATTTTTACGAAACTCCGAGGTGCTAGCTCGATGCCCAACCTTCAGTGAAGGCACTCCCATTTACGCACGCATGTCTTTCGAACGCTACCCAACCACGCGGAGGGCATGCAGACTCCACACAGAATGCACTTCCAAGCTCAGCCGAGAATTGAACGGGAGAACCTCTTGCTGTGAGGTAACAATGCTACCGCTGTACCACAGTCATGTACGAAAATAAATTGGGCAATAATAATTAATTTATATACATAATAGCTCATTACCCACTCGCAAAAGTATAAGTCATGCATTGTACTACGTTACCAACATCACAACTCCAAAAGACCCAGTGTCTGAAAGCAATTAATAGGTAGTCACCAAGTACAAACCTGAATATAACAATAAAATATAATAGAAAAACCATTGCATGATACACTTATAGCAGTAGCTAGACATTCATACAGAAAAATTAAATGCAGACATTCACTCCAAGCCAGTAGCAAAACAGACCAACTAAAGAATTCATGCATACACACTGGCAAATGTTAAACCACAGTACATACCTTCCTCCTTGCTTGAACCTACTTGGAAATAGGCCTGACCCTTGTCCAAGGAGACTGACACCCCCTTGGTGCAATATACCACTGAGCAATGCAAAGTTGATTATAAAGTCAAGGAGACAGGGCAATAACACTGGATGTACAGGGACATTGTTCCAGTACTCACCCTCCAATGCATTAGGTCTTGCATTACATTGCAAGTGGCATCTTTTTTTAGAATCAGAACACAAAGGGGACCAGAGTTTCAGAACAGACAATACTAAGCAGTCATAACTATGGACCTTGTGACAGTGTTAAAAACAGTGCAAACATTAAAAGCAACATTGACAAAGCCATACAGAAACTTTAAATCAAGCTGTTAGCCCCAAACCTGCAGCAGAACAGCTTATAATTATAGTTGAGAAATCAGCTATAAGTAGTACAACAAAGCTGACCAATAGATGACGCACATAATGGGCCAACACTGCCCTGCAGTACATATACCAAATATGAATGGAATAATTACCAAACACCTTGTGCCTGTCTGCTAGCTGCAACATGCTAATAATGACTCACTAGGCTGTTAAATACATAAAGTTATATAATAGTTTCAAATCCTATCTGAAACACAGCTGTGTGGTTAGATAGGATGGTCAGTTATACAACCCCCCATTATATTCATAAGATTATCTGATGCTAAGCTCCCTTAAGCTACCCTCCTGGGTGCGACCTGTACCATGCATGACTGTTCTAGAATGAATACAAAACCTTAATAGTAATCAGCTTCTGACATCTCTAGTTTGTGAGACTTATGCCTAAGAGATATCACAGATTCCTTCAAGACTTTAGTAGTTCCAACCTTGGTTTAGGTGCACAGCCTGGAGATATATGCACCATTTCCATTATATATATATATATATATATATATATA